>NC_064640.1:893269695-893572281 GCF_023864345.2 Schistocerca serialis cubense
TCGGAGTGGCAGATCAGACCAGACAAGGTAGTTATGTTGGATGCTGTGGTCTGGAGTGAAGTCAATGTTCAAACCACACCGGACGTTTTCCACTAGGTTCAGGTTGGCCAGGCCAGTCCAGTCCCTTTCAGGAATGTAATTGTCCACGAACCATTTTCTCACAAGTGGTGCTTTGTTAAAGACGCATTGTAATGCTAGTACAATCAATCATCACCGTCGAACTGTTCTACTACTGTACACAGTGCACAGTACTGTAGAAGGTATTCATATCCTTCTACATTTAACATTTTCTTAAGCACAGTAGTGGTGAACGCACCCTAACCACAAAAAACACTCCTCCACCTTATTTCACTGTTGGTAACAGTCTACAGGCATTCACCAAACCCAGACCTTGGCATTGGACTGGCACAGTGTACAGCATGATTCATCACTCCAGATCACTTGTTTGCTGTTACCCAATGTCCAGTGGCGTCACTCTTCACATCACCTCAGGCATCACTTAGCATTTACTACAGATATGTGTGGCTATCAAGGAGCTGTTCGACCAGTATATCACTTTTTTTTTTAAACTCCCAACACACAGTCAGTGTGACAACTGGACTGCTGGTAGCACATTGGAACTCACCACTGATTTCAGGCGATTTTTTACAACTACTCTCTGCAATTATTGACAGTCCCTGTTCATCAGCACATGAGGTCTGCTTCCTCTTTGGTTTAGCTATGGTTCTTCCTTTGTGTTTCCGTTTCACAACTACATTATCAGCATTCAGCTTGGGCAGCTTTAGAAGGATTTAAATGTCATGCAGTGACTACTCCATGTTCAAAATTGCTGAGCTCATCGGTCATTCCACGCGAAGTGTCCAAGGGCTCCTAGCTCTACCTTTTTCAATTTAGATGAATATTATACAGTATGTATCTGAGGGCCCTACATGAACTTGTGCAAAGTTTCAGGCTCACTTGTAACTTGGTTGAGGTGCTAGAGCCACTTTTGCGAAGACCACTTTTACCGAGACCGAAAAGTCGCGAAGGGATCTTAAAGTCTGGCATTCCACCGTTCTTAATGTAAAAGAGCTAGACTCTTGCTTCTGGGTATAGTGCTACAACATTTTGTGCTCTACACACAAATGATGGAAGTAGAGTTCAGAGAAAAATGCATTTATCGTATCTCAGTTCAAAGTGGGCAACAAATCATTTTGTGAGAAATACTTTAACGAGGCGTAAGTAGTGGAGAAAGTGCACTACGGACCTGGTCTTTTGCCAAACTACTGTCTGTCTGGGTGTTTAGTATATCACAAATTTGGGCCTGGCTTGAATGTTTAGTTGCTGTGCTACCATCCTGTAAATTTGCTAAAAATCATGAATGTATCAAAATATACCCGTGTTCAAAGTCATGTGTCTCAAAATGGACATCTACCAGATTACATTCATTAACACCATTCAACAGAGCACAGGTCATTCTATTAGAAAAACTTATTTACATTTTGATGTCTCTTTGGGTAAGACGCAAAAATTGTGTCTAAACTATTGAATTTTTTTTGTAATTTGAGAAAATTCCTTTGTGTTGGTCCATGGTGGCTATGCAACTACCAATCTCAGTGACTGGTAGCCCCATCGCCATGGGGCCACGCCCAATAGCCATGCAAGGTCAGCCACGGTTTTGTTTCTTTACTGCGGGTTCCCAAGCCTGAAAGTGGGAGTCTAGCAGGTTCTCAAGTTGGAATGTATCTAACAGGTTCCCAAGCCTTCTTAGTGTCTCTTTGTGGTTCCCAAGCCATCATGCAGAATTCTTCAGTTGTTAAATGCTTTAACTTTTTTTGTTGATGTCCAAAACTATTGCTTCCAGCAAACTGTATTGCCGCCCCAACATTGAAGCAACTGGAACTGGTATGACTGCAATTATCTGTTGTTCTGGAATGCAGAATGTCTCTTCTAGATGACCAGTGAAATGATTTAGCAGCTCCACGAGGATGCATGAAATTAATCAAGGAATCTTTTTCTTCACATGAAACTTCACAGAAATTTCCTACCCACCATTTTCCATCATAAATGCAAGTGACATACTGGCCAGACTGTAGTTCAGTAATGGCACCATATTTAGTAGCAACTTCTAACATATCGGTTAACATTTGCTATAAAGGACAATGTATTATTTGGTACTCTATGAATCTGAAGTCGCTTTTCATCAGTTGGCACAAAATGGTGGTGGTCTCTTGTACCAGACACTGTTCATCCATCCTCAAAACGTTTTTCTTCATCAATTTTTTCGTATCCAGTAATTTATTTTTTCATATTGATAAATTCAATGCCATGCACATTTTTTGACAATATCCAAACAGATCAGTTGGTGTTAAGATTTGGTTGTCAATTGGGTGCTGATGGCTAGCTCTTACAGCTAAACGCTTGACTGTGCCCCCCAATTCCATCACATGGTTATTTCCTATGGCTTGTTCTGAAAAAAATTCATTCTTCAGTAATGCCAAAATCTATTTTATGGTGGCAAAATTTAGGAAGCTCTTAAAAAATGTTGCACTGTGCTGCAGAACCGGCACTGAAATAATGAATATGCACTGCAACTGTTTTCATGTCGAAGCCAATCACCGATTTTGCCGTAGCTGATGCTTTTTAGGTCTTCATTATCTTTGTGGTAAATGACAGATGGATGTATTGTAGCTTGACTATTTTCTCAGTGGAATCCTTGAACTGTCTCTTGGACAATAAAGGAGTAATTTTCAGCGAAATCTGTTAATATAATCAATTTTTGCAGTGTAGTGGTGAGCAGAAAGGGCCAAAAGTTTTGTAACTAATAGTTCAATGAATTCTTCAGCTGTCATTTCTCTGGTTTAAAGTGTATCTCTGTCATTGTGAGTCCATTGTTGGAACTGAATTATATCCTCAGTATGAATATCTGCAAAAGCGCTTTCCAAATGTTCCTTTAGAGCTTCTGTTCCTGGAATACTTAACAGCGATGAATCATGCAATCCTTTGTTTCCAAATTACAGACAATTTTGCTCAGTAATATTTTGGCCTAATCTGTATCACTTCAGGAAAGGGTGGTTACCTTCATAGTCTCGGATGTTATTGGATTTAGCATATGTTAAAATTCGGGAGTAAGTAAGGAACATGCATTTTCTTATTTTCTCCAAAAAAAATCCTGCCCCGAGATACAGGCCTCCAAAGATGATACTGGGAACACCATTTTGAAGATGTGAATTTTGGAAAAAAATTTAAAATGCTGTATCTCTGTAACAGGTCTAGATATTTTGTTAGAGTTTTCTTTATTTGAAAGATATTTGCTTTGTGATTACTATGGTATCTTCTATGTGGACATATCTGTCAAAGTTCTTTTACTGGCGCCTTTTGAATTTTTTTTTATAATTTACAGAAAAAAATTATTTTTTCAAAAATTCCAATGCAGAAAAGTTGGATTTTTCTTCTGTTCATTAGTACCATGTAGTAATATATTCTCTGTAAAGGTGAGCTTCCACTTATAAGTTGGACAGGTTTTACTTTTAAAATATTTTTTTAAGCTTTCAGGGGTAAAGTATGTTGTCACTGAAGTTGTTTCTTACTTACAATGTTTATTTCTGTTGTCTTTGTTGCAGTTATTTCTTTTCACTCTCATTGTTGCAAATGTTTCTTACACTTTGTTGTAGTTCTTGTCAGTTTCTTTGTCGTGGTTGCTCATTCTACATCTACATCTACATTTATACTCCGCAAGCCACCCAACGGTGTGTGGCGGAGGGTACTTTACGTGCCACTGTCATTACCTCCCTTTCCTGTTCCAGTCGCGTATGGTTCGCGGGAAGAACAACTGTCTGAAAGCCTCCGTGCGCCCTCTAATCTCTCTAATTTTACATTCGTGATCTCCTCGGGAGGTATAAGTAGGGGGAAGCAATATATTCGATAACCTCATCCAGAAACGCACCCTCTCGAAACCTGGCGAGCAAGCTACACCGCAATGCAGAGCGCCTCTCTTGCAGAGTCTGCCACCTGAGTTTATTAAACATCTCCGTAACGCTATCACGGCAATACTCAAGTACAGGTCGAACGAGTGTTTTGTAAGCCACCTCCTTTGTTGATGGACTACATTTTCTAAGCACTCTCCCAATGAATCTCAACCTGGTACCCGCCTTACCAACAATTAATTTTATATGATCATTCCACTTCAAATCGTTCCGCACGCATACTGCCAGATATTTTACAGAAGTAACTGCTACCAGTGTTTGTTCCGCTATCATATAATCATACAATAAAGGATCCTTCTTTCTATGTATTCGCAATACATTACATTTGTCTATGTTAAGGGTCAGTTGCCACTCCCTGCACCAAGTGCCTATCCGCTGCAGATCTTCCTGCATTTCGCTACAATTTTTTAATGCTGCAACTTCTCTGTATACTACAGCATCATCCGCGAAAAGCCGCATGGAACTTCCGACACTATCTACTAGGTCATTTATATATATTGTGAAAAGCAATGGTCCCATAACACTCCCCTGTGGCACGCCAGAGGTTACTTTAAAGTCTGTAGACGTCTCTCCATTGATAACAACATGCTGTGTTCTGTTTGCTAAAAACTCTTCAATCCAGCCACACAGCTGGTCTGATATTCCGTAGGCTCTTTCTTTGTTTATCAGGCGACAGTGCGGAACTGTATCGAACGCCTTCCGGAAGTCGAGAAAAATAGCATCTACCTGGGAGCCTGTATCTAATATTTTCTGGGTCTCATGAACAAATAAAGCGAGTTGGGTCTCACACGATCGCTGTTTACGGAATCCATGTTGATTCCTACATAGTAGATTCTGGGTTTCCAAAAACGACATGATACTCGAGCAAAAAACATGTTCTAAAATTCTACAACAGATCGACGTCAGAGATATAGGTCTATAGTTTTGCGCATCTGCTCGACGACCCTTCTTGAAGACTGGGACTATCTGTGCTCTTTTCCAATCATTTGGAACCCTCCGTTCCTCTAGAGTCTTGCGGTACACGGCTGTTAGAAGGGGGGCAAGTTCTTTCGCGTACTCTGTGTAGAATCGAATTGGTATCCCGTCAGGTCCAGTGGACTTTCCTCTATTGAGTGATTCCAGTTGCTTTTCTATTCCTTGGACACTTATTTCGATGTCAGCCATTTTTTCGTTTGTGCGAGGATTTAGAGAAGGAACTGCAGTGCGGTCTTCCTCTGTGAAACAGCTTTGGAAAAAGGTGTTTAGTATTTCAGCTTTACGCGTGTCATCCTCTGTTTCAATGCCATCATCATCCCGTAGTGTCTGGATATGCTGTTTCGAGCCACTTACTGATTTAACGTAAGACCAGAACTTCCTAGGATTTTCTGTCAAGTCGGTAAATAGAATTTTACTTTCGAATTCACTGAACGCTTCACGCATAGCCCTCCTTACGCTAACTTTGACATCGTTTAGCTTCTGTTTGTCTGAGAGGTTTTGGCTGCGTTTAAACTTGGAGTGGAGCTCTCTTTGCTTTCGCAGGTTTCTGTATTGTAGTTGTTCAGTGCTAATTTGTTTACTTAAGAGGCTTCTAAGAAAACTGAGACCATCCTCGCAGTAGCAAAGAAACTTCTGCAATTTATAAAAGAAACTATACAACTTCATATATTGGAAGATCAAATTCATATATTGGAAGATCAAAATTTTATGCACTACGATCTAAGTGGGCAGTCCCACACCCACATAGAGATGTCTGTTAATGTGTGTACTGTGCAAATTTTGAACTTTGTGTGGTGACTTTGAAGAACTTACTGGAGCACATGACATATGACTCCTTGGTTGGGTGTGTGAAGTCATTAGTAGTTTGTGATGTAAAGCGAGAGGATTGTTTGTTTCAAGAATGTGATGACTGTCCTGGAAAGGGAGGCCTGTCTGTACCTACGCTTGGCCTGGAAGATGTAGCAGAGAACTCTGCAGAAATTACATATGCTACATGGGAGGAAAATAAACTAATTAAGGAAACTGTTGCCTTTGACAGTTTCATTGATGCACGTGGTAAATGGTCAGTGAAAGCAGTAACACACCAGCATATGTAGAAATTGCAACGACACATTCCGTAAGTGGAAGGGTGTGTACAGGCTGAGGAACTATGTTCAGTGCTTCACTTTGATTTTCCACATCTACATCCATACTCCGTAATCCACTTGACGGTGTGTGGCGGAGGGTACCTTGAGTACCTCTATCAGTTCTCCCTTCTGTTCCAGTCTCGTATTGTTCGTGGAAAGAAGGATTGTCGGTATGCCTCTGTGTGGGCTCTAATCTCTCTGATTTTATCCTCATGGTCTCTTCACGAGATATACGTAGGAGGGAGGAATATACTGCTTGACTCCTCAGTGAAGGTATGTTCTCGAAACTTCAACAAAAGCCCGTACCGAGCTACTGAGTGTCTCTCCTGCAGAGTCTTCCACTGGAGTTTATCTGTCATCTCCGTAATGCTTTTGCAATTACTAAATGATCCTGTAACGAAGCGCACTGCTCTCCGTTGGATCTTCTCTATCTCTTCTATCAACCCTATCTGGTACGAATCCCACACTGCTGAGCAGTATTCAAGCAGTGGGCGAACAAGCGTACTGTAACCTACTCCCTTTGTTTTCGGATTGCATTTCCTTAGGAGTCTTCCAATGAATCTCTGTCTGGCATCTGCTTTACCGACCATCAACTTTATATGATAATTCCAGTTTAAATCACTCCTAATGCGTACTCCAAGATTTTGCTGAGAAATGGTCTGCAATTCTCCCACAGGAAGTACAAGAGTATCATTGGAGTACTGACCAGGTTTAAATTTTTACAGGAGTGACATATTTTCAAAACAAGAGCATAAGTGTTGCAGTTATAAGTGATGCCACAGGACATGACTCAGCACATGCTTTGCTAGCAATGCGCAAATTTCTTGAACTGCAAACAGAAGCAGAGAAGATCATCATTATTTCTAATGGTGCTACTGGTCACGGGAAGGGGCCTCGTGATGGTGTAGGAGGCCTGCTGAAGCACCATGCTACAAAACATAATCTTTCTAGACCAAATACAGCCGTGATTCAGAATGCCGAGGATTTTACGAGGGTCATGAAATCTTACACATCCACAGCCCTCATTCTTTTCCTGAAACAGGAAATCGAATAAATCCGTGACCAGAAAAAAGAATAATAGTCCAAACAAACTACTCCTGGGAAAGGAATTCAGAAGACACATTTTTGTACTCAATGTAATGGGTGAACTCATGTTGCATGCACTTTAAAGAACAAGAAAGAAGAAATTTCGTGTGTTCGGCCAGCACCTCGGAAACAGCAGAATAATATTTAGATTCACAACCTGAGAAGGGGGATGTTTGTGGGGTGTGTGTATCACTGTGACTGGTGGATTGTAGAGATTATAGACACCAGTTATGAGTTAAACGAAATTTTAGTGAACTTCATGCTACCACATGGACCAGCTGCTGGATATAGGTTTCCAGCTGAAGGACAGCTACAATGCCATCAGTGTTCACTTCCTGTTCACAATGGTTTGAAGATTGTAAGTGCTCCAGTTCAACAGGAAGGCATCACTCTATGTCAAAGGAAGATACTGAAGCAGTGGAACACATTTTTAGTTCATTGACTGGCTAGTTTCAGTATATAACAGAGTGCACAGAAGTTGTATTAATTGAAAGGTCTTTGCACGTTTCACATATATTTTGGAACCATTTAAAATGCTTGAAAAGTGATTCTCTTACTCATCTTTGAAAACTAAAGTTATGTTAAATAAGGCTAGATTTTGATTTTTATGAGCCTGCCATGCTATAATTTGGTAATAAAACAGGTTTTATGTATTGCAAAAATTTCAGTTGTTTGTAAAACATCTTCAACCTAAACGTGGAAGCTCTCCTCTTCAGGGAATGTAGAACTATATGGTACTAATCAACAGAAAAAATATTAAAATTTTATGGATTGACATTTTTGAAAACTATAATTTTTTCTCATAAATTAAAAAAAAAAGTTTATAATGCTGTATTACAAGAACTTCGACAGATAAGTCCAAATGGAGCATTTCTTTGTAATCATAAAGCAGTTATTTTTCAAATTAAAAAAAAAACCAACAAAATATCTAGAACTGTCCCGTAGGTACAGCATTTAAAAATTTTTTTTTCAAAATTCGCGTCTTCAAAATGGTATGCGCAGTGTTATCTTTTGAGGGCTGTATCTCGGAGCAGAATTTTTTTTTTTTGGAGAAAACAAAAAAAATGCATGTTCCTTACTTAGTCCTTCATTTTGACATATGCTAATTTCAATAACATCCCAGACTATGAAGGTAAGATTTTTTCCTAGCCTGCCTGAATTGATGTGGACTATGCCTTTTTAAATCTTCTTTTATTAGGCTATGTACCAACATTAGTTTCAGATTTTGATGTATTGTGCAGACACAAACTGAACGTGAACCAACTGTGCCTACAGTCACACACCACTTTGGCCTTTATTCACAAAATTTGGAAAATCCAATTTCCAGATCATTTTTATTGTGGTACACAACAAACGTTTCCCTTAAGTTACTCAGTAATAAGTATTTTGGTTTTTGTACCTTTTCTCCACCAATCTGAACAGTATTACAGTCCGTTTTTCCTGGACAAATCTGACTAAACTCTTCAACATGAAAATGTTCTGTGACTATTGCCTTCACAGCCTCAGAAAGCTTTTCCCCACATTTACCTTTGGGCTGTACCAATATTCCCTCTTCAGCTTTTAACTTTCCAATCTTTCTTACCATTCTTTCTGAAACACAAAATTCTTCCAAAGTCTTTTTGATAGACCAGCTTTGGGGAACTAAGGTCAAAATTTGAATTTTCTTATGATTTGGTATATGTAATTTGTCTTTCAATTCTTGGATCAGCTGACTGTAATCTGAACAAGTCAAGCATTGCTTACTTGTGGGTGGTTGCTCCAGTTCACTGGGATCAAGTCATCCCACTTCTGCACTTTTCTTAATAATTGCACCTTCGACTTGTATTTCGTAGTTTTTAAACCTTTTCGGATCCCTTGCACCAATTCATTGAAATTTTAATGGTGATATTCCAACAGCTGTTAAACTTGTATTCAAATTGTGAGCAACATTAGTCTCATCATTTTCATCTGACAGAGATGAAACTTCCATTTGTGAATATCTCAGTGTATCAGATTCTTTTCTACAGGGTTATTACAAATGATTGAAGCGATTTCACAGCTCTACAATAACTTCATTATTTGAGATATTTTCACAATGCTTTGCACACACATACAAAAACTCAAAAAGTTTTTTTTAGGCATTCACAAATGTTCAATTTGTGCCCCTTTAGTGATTCGGCAGACATCAAGCTGATAATCAAGTTCCTCCCACACTCGGCGCAGCATGTCCCCATCAATGAGTTCGAAAGCATCGTTGATGCGAGCTCGCAGTGTTGGCATGTTTCTTGGTAGAGGAGGTTTAAATACTGAATCTTTCACTTAGCCCCACAGAAAGAAATCGCATGGGGTTAAGTCGCGAGAGCGTGGAGGCCATGACATGAATTGCTGATCATGATCTCCACCACGACCGATCCATTGGTTTTCCAATCTCCTATTTAAGAAATGCCGAACATCATGATGGAAGTGCGGTGGAGCACCATCCTGTTGAAAGATGAAGTCGGCGCTGTCGGTCTCCAGTTGTGGCATGAGCCAATTTTCCAGCATGTCCAGATACACGTGTCCTGTAACGTTTTTTTCGCAGAAGAAAAAGGGGCCGTAAACTTTAAACCGTGAGATTGCACAAAACACGTTAACTTTTGGTGAATTGCGAATTTGCTGCACAAATGCGTGAGGATTCTCTACCGCCCAGATTTGCACATTGTGTCTGTTCACTTCACCATTAAGAAAAAATGTTGCTTCATCACTGAAAACAAGTTTCACACTGAACGCATCCTCTTCCATGAGCTGTTGCAACCGTGCCGAAAATTCAAAGCGTTTGACTTCGTCATCGGGTGTCAGGGCTTGTAGCAATTGTAAACGGCAAGGCTTCTGCTTTAGCCTTTTCCGTAAGATTTTCCAAACCGTCGGCTGTGGTACGTTTAGCTCCCTGCTTGCTTTATTCGCCGACTTCCGCGTGAAACTTGCCCGCACGCGTTCAACCGTTTCTCCGCTCACTGCAGGCCGACCCGTTGATGTCCCCTTACAGAGGCATCCAGAAGCTTTAAACTGCGCATACCATCGCCGAATGGAGTTAGCAGTTGGTGGATCTTTGTTGAACTGCATCCTGAAGTGTCGTTGCACTATTATGACTGACTGATGTGAGTGCATTTCAAGCACGACATACGCTTTCTCGGCTCCTGTCGGCATTTTGTCTCACTGCGCTCTCGAGCGGTCTGGCGGCAGAAACCTGAAGTGCGGCTTCAGCCGAACAAAACTTTATGAGTTTTTCTACGTATCTGTAGTGTGTCGTGACCATATGTCAATGAATGGAGCTACAGTGAATTTATGAAATCGCTTCAATCATTTGTGATAGCCCTGTACTGGAAGGGCACATTTTTTTGGCCTGGTTTAATATCAGAGATAGTTATCCTTTTTACTAGGCCAGCTGTTTCTATGTTGATTGAGTGTAAACTTTTTCGTGCAGTTGTGGTTTTTCTTACCAGATGGGTTGCAGCATGATCTTTGCAAAAATTCAAATCTTTGTAGGAGTAAAGCTTCATGGTGGAAGCATAGTCGAGCATTTTCAGTAAAGTGTAATCCACTCCATCTAGTAAGTAATTCTTGTTCTTCTAAGGAAAGTTCCTTTACAGCTTTTAGTCCTTTTAAGGCTCTGTATGTCATTAAATGGCATGGGGAGTCAGTATTTCCGAAACTGTATACATTAACTTGACCTTGTTTTTCCATTTTAGCGGTAACTTGATATGCTTCAGGCACCAAAAACAAATTGTCAAGTCCTAAATAAAGAAAAGAAATAAAATTATTAAGCTTCATGCAAGTGATGATCATTTGCACTTACTACATAGACTTGTTGAGATCTGTCTCAATAATGCATTTGTCCAAGACACACTGGCTGCATCCTACACCTTATGGTCTGGGGTGTGATAAGCTGCAACTCATGATCACCTGTGGTGCTTCTGGAGGGGATGCTAACCAGCACTCAATACATGAGTGTTAGACCCATTCTTTTGCCATTCTTGTAATAGGAGGCTTATGTATTGTTCCAATAGGATAATGAATGCCCACACACTGCCCATGAAACTCAACGTGCTGTGCAAGGTGTGCAGCAGCTTCCCTGGCCAGCATGATCTTTGGACTTGGCTTCATTCGAGGATGTGTGGGATATGGTAGAACAAGAAGTGACTCGTGCAACTCACAAACCAACAGAACTATTTGGGGATAGTATTCACCATCTGTATGATTGACTGGATTTGCCAGTCAGTGCTTGCATTGCTGTCCGTGGAGGCTACACTACATACCAATATGGGTGTTTCAACATCAGTCAGTACCGAATTGGAAACCTCTGGAAGGGGGGTACCTTTTTTGACAGTGTAGGTTAAGAACAATATTAGACCTTAGATTGATCTTTGGGGAACTGCAAGAGGGATTTCTCCTCAGTCAGAATAATGTCCCTAGACTATATTGGTTGAATTACTAAGAACAACTTTCTGGATTCTTTTGATTAGATGTGACATAATCCTTTGATTGGCTATACTGTCAGTCCCATGAAACTTCAGTTTATCTAGGAGCTGCACCAAAGAAAACATTATCAATTAGGATCTTACTGTCTTCATCCACTCATGTTGGGAAGTTAATTGCTGGGATCAAATTGTAAGATGCAAATAAGGTTTCCTGATCATTTTTCCTAACCGACTCCTTTAGGACATCTACATTGAAGTCACCACAGACTATTAACTGCTTGTTGTTGTCTGATGAGTTGTGTAGTAAGGAATCCAGATTCTTCATAAATGTTCAAAATTTTCCAGTATGGCTCTATATATATTGTTACAATGAAAAGTTAACTATTTTTTAGTATTAATTCACAAGTGCGCACACTTGTGTGTGCTGATCACTACAAAATTCACTTGTCTCAATGTTTTTGAACTTGTGTTATGTCTTAATATAAGTAACAACTCCTCCTAGTTCTGCACGAGAAAGCTGCTAGAGAGTAATCTTTTATATGTAACTTATCTAACCCTGTGGTTATGTGGTGTTCAGACACACACAGGATGTCTGTCTTTCCAGAGCTCTCTAACTTTTCCAAACAGATCTGTTCTACCCTATTACCCAGTTTAGATGTAATAACTAACCTTTCTTTTCTGTGCAGTCTTAAGTATTTTGTTGTTCTGTTATTTTGACTTCTTTCAAAACAGGTTACCTGAATCATGATTTTAAACCAAAGAAAAGGTGCCTCTCACATCAGTAACCACAGGGATCTTGCTTTGTGTGATGGTTGTCCCTGTATATTATCTGCAAGAAGCTCAACCAGCTTATCTTTCCCTCTCGTATTCAGGTTTAAACCATGATTAATATACCCCCTTCTCCCAGTTGCATCAGTCGCCACTGCATTTATGATATTTCATTTCAGTCGGCAGTATCTTGCTCAACTCAGTCTCCACACACAGCTCACAGCAGTGTTAATGTAGAACTAGCCATGGCACTGTAGGACCTCTAAAAAAACTCTCATTTGTGTGTATACTTGCTACTCCTAGTTCATCAATGTAACCCTTAATGCTATAATTACTGTACTTAGCCAGGCTGTTCCCTGCCCCACCTACTACTGTAACCTGATCCTGTTTGCAAAATCTTTACACAAATCCCCTATATCCTCAGTCACTTGGCTAAGACTAGCACTTGGCTTCGCAATGCTTGTGATGTGGTACATGGTTCCTAATTCATCTTGTGCCACTGAGCGTACATCCATCTCTTGGCTACTACTTAGCAGCAAGACTCTTTCAGAGAGAGAGAGAGAGAGAGAGAGAGAGAGAGAGAATCCTGAACAGGAAGCAAAAACTTGTGTCCTTCAGGAAGAATTAGAGCATACTACATTTGAACTTGATTGGTTGATGGTGGAAAAAGATCGTGGGAACTGGGTAAAGGTAACAAACAATGGGCAAAAGGAGAGCAGCTCTTCAACTTCGTCTACATTTGACTTACAGTTTCAAATAAATTTGATTTGTTACCTGAACATCCACCTGTAGGGTGCAGCAGACTTCTAGCAAAGAAACTCAGTGTAGACTGGTAACAAGAAGGAGATCTTTTTCCACCTACAGCCAATCAAGTTCAAATGTTGTATGTTCTAATTCTACCTGAAGGGCGCAAGGTTTTGCCTCTTGTTTAGCGATTCTCTTCTCTCTCTCTCTCTCTCTCTCTCTCTCTCTCTAAAAGAGCCTAGTGTTCCATGGGAAAGCCTTGTTGAGTTCCCCATTCGGTTCTCCACTAAAGTTGCCCAAATGAAGTTCCAAACCACAGTTCACATATACCACTGCCTCTTTGACTATCCTGTGGCATCATCCACACTTATGCATTGCGACAGAGATTACTCGCTTGAAAATAGACTTAAATCGCTTAACATACTTTACACTACACGAATGACACGCTATTTCGAAGGGCCAACTGGCCGCCATCTTCTGATGAGACTACAGGTGTACAGTCACATTGGAACTGAGGTAGTATCAGATTCAGTGGCTCCTTTATACACCAGGAACAGGCCACTGTGTGCGTGCGAGAAGTGAAAGGGCTGCCCTCTGCAAAGTGAAGAATTGCAACATCACCAGTGGTAGAAACTAACAATAAGTGATGAATCGCAAATTAAGATGCAGCTGATTGAAAACTATACTGTTTTTGTTTTATATCTGATAAATAGGATGCCATATCTTGCTTAAAGGGAAACCTTTACCCCTATTAATAACATCGTTGGATAATCTTATTTTGGTGGATTCCTTAAGTAAACAACTCCAATAACAGGATGCCGGGCAATAATTTGTCCCTTTTTAAATTACATTGTATGCCCTTTGTTGAGATAATTCTCAGTGATGGCAGATTTTTCGTACTGGAGCAAATATGTGTGACATTGATGTTCCACGCATTAGTCATGGAACCATATGAATAATCTGTTCAGTATAAGCATTTGCGCAGTGACTGGGAATTTTGTGTACCCCAGACTTCCTCAGCCCCTTTTGCCTGAAGATGGGATGATGAATTGCCAAAACTGGTAGTGAAAATAAATAACTTCTCAATTGCACGCCTATTGGTGAATTGTTTTGTTAAATAGTTTACCAGCCACTGTTCCATGTTTACAATGGATCAACAGATACTGATTTGCAAGTGTCCATTGTTGGTTCACATGGTGGTCCATATTGAAAGCATGTACAGTTTTATGATCAGTATATCTCTTTTGCTTGAAACAACCATAAGTTCCTGTGTCAAATTATCAGAATCTGAAATAGCATAAGCTTCCTTAACCAGTGTAGTAAAATTTTCGTGCTTTGATGTGATGGATGACTACTCGTAGCATGGAGGTGGTGTTCCGTATGCTAGATTTAGGTATACACTGTGTTTCAAAGTCCCATTTTCTCTTTTATGTACTGAAACATCCAATAACGATAATTTGTCATCTTTGTCAATCTCCATTGAAAATTTGATGCTTGGATGAAGGCAGTTGTAATGATTTAAAAAGGGATGAAGAGCTGCCATTCCATGTGGCCAAATGATTAAAATATCATCCATGTATCTAAAAAAAAAAAAAAAAAAAATGGGGGTTTAAGAGAAGAAGCCCTGAGGGCAGTATCTCTGAAATCTTCCATCTATCCGTATTGTTGCCTGTCTTTTCATGGAACATATTGAATATACTGCACTCAGGACTTCTTCTCTTAAATGCACTTTTTTTTTAGATAAGTGGATATTATCATCATTTGGCCACATGGAATGGAAGCTCATTATCGGTTTTTAGAGCATTTTAACTGCCTTCATCCATGCTTCAGATTTTTGCTAGAAATTGAAAAAGATAGCAGATTACCTTTTTTGGATGTTTTAGTTCATAAAAAAGAAAATGAGACTTTGGAACACACCGTATACCGTAAACCTACGCACACAGACCATTAACTCTGTGCTACTAGTTGTCATCCACCACATCATCACATGGGAGTTCTACGTGTACTGCTCAAGATAGCTTTTGCTATTTTGGATTCTGATAATTTAATGCAGGAACTGGATTATCTGAAAGTTGTTTTCAGGCAAAAGCTGTATACTAATCATCAAACTGTCCACGCTTTTCAATATGTACCACCATGTGAACCAACAGTGGACACCTGTAAATCAATTGCTTTTTTACTCTAACACAGGGAGTAGATGATGAAGTCACAAGAACCTGTTTCATGTGCCCAACCCCAAGTACATAAAAAATATCTATGTTACACCATTTGTAAGTAACTGGAAAATTATAGCATTACAGATAAACAAGAATCCATTCAAGATGGTGAAAATGTGTAGAGTATTAAAAAGCACAATTATATCAAGAACAACAGAAACCCCACAGGCCATTAAATAGATGCAGGTACCCAAGTGAAGCAACTCTGCATAGACTCCTAGACGAAAAGGAGGGATGTGGGGGGTGCGCCATGAAGAAATTACCCAAATGGGATGGAACTCAGTAAATGTGATGTACATGTACAGACATACAAATGATTACAATTTCAAAAAAATTGGATGATGTATTCAAGAGAAAGAGCTTCATAAATTTACTGAGTCAGTAATGTGTTGGTCCACCTCTGGCCCTTATGCAAGCGGTTATTTGGCTTGGCATTGATGGATAGAGTTCTTGGATATCCTCCTGAGGGATATCTTGCCAAATTCTGTCCAACCGGAGCATTATATCGTCAAAATTCTAAACTGCTTGGAGAGCCGTGCCCATTATGCTCCAAACATTCTCAGTTGTGAAGAAGTCCGGTGACCTTGCTGGCCAAGGTAGGGTTTGGCAAGCACAAAGACAAGCAGTAAAAACTCTTACCATGTGTGGGCGGGAATTATCTTGTCGGAGTGTAAGTCCAGAATGGCTTGATGTGAAGGGCAACAATACGGGATGTAGAATATTATTGACACACCATTGTGCTGCAAGGTTTCTGCGAATGACAACCATAAGGGTCTTGCTATAAAGAGAAATGGCACCCCAGACAATCACTCCTGGGTGTCAGGCCGTATGGCGGGCAACTTTTAGGTTGGTATCCACAACTGTCCGGGACATCTCCAGACACATCTTTGCCAGTCATTGGGGCTCAATTCGAAGTGAGACACTAGAAGTCTTTTTTAATTGACTCTAGTTTTTTATCTTGGTCTTGTGACTATTCTTCGGGCTTCCTGAAGTTTTTTATCTTTTGACTTTTTATTTATTTATTTATTTTTTAACACTTTTTCCCTCAAATTTTTTGGCTTTTTAAATTCTGGTCCCCTTTTGGGTTTGAACTCCATTTTCCAAATTTTACCGAAGTGCAGGCCACTTGCGGAAGGATGCCTTACTATGGTGCACTCCCTCTCCACTGTGCGCTGTTACCTTTTGCACCTACCAATCAAGTGGATCTACCTCTGCACCCGAAATCCAGTGTGGTAGGCAGTCTGTCATGGTAGGGTTTTCATGTACCCTCTCGGTGGTAGCCCCCTGATAACGCAGCGATTGCACTGCTGATGCCTGAGCTGCAACCTCCCTTTGTCACCCAAGAAATATATGCCTGTTCACTTTGGGGTACTGGGACTCCGGGCAACAGCTACTGTGCCAGGTGGGCTTTGCCTTGGCAGGGTGGTGCCTGTAGACAAAATCTCCGATCGGAGTCAGAGGCATTGGGATGAATAATCCGCAATGAAATGGATCGAACTTAATGGTGGCTGTGCCAGCATGGCCTTCTCATCAGTCAGGAACAGTGACTTTAATCCAGAAGGGTACAATCCTATAGCGTTTCCGTCATTGACTATGCCCCAAGACAAGATCCAAGCAAGGAGAAATGGAGTGGACAGTTTGCCGAGTTCTTGGATTGTTGCTTCACTGACAGCGGCTCTTTTGCTTCAATGAAGCTAATTTTTTTCATTGAAAATATTGAAGATTGGTTTGGGGAGGTTGCAACAATAGAGAAGATGAGAAGTGGATCTTTGCTGATCAAACCACCACACTCCAACCAATCACGGGCACATCAGACCTGTGTCAAGTTAGGAGATATACCAGTCACCATTTCTCCTCCTAACAAGCTCAATAGAATTCAAGGTGTTATCTTCCATCAGGTCCTAATGCTACAAACTGATGAAGAGCTGCATACTAATCTGTTCTCCACATCCAGAGGGGACCCAAGGATAATAGAGTGGATACTGAAGCTTTTATCCTAGCCTTTTGCTGCTAGACATGTGATGGATATCAACAAATTGTTATGGGATACTATTGATACTGCAGCAGCAACGATACTGTACTCCTCCGACGCATCCTGATGACCACTGGTGCTATGGTGGTCTGAAGATATAGCCATCCATCTATGGATAATTCAATAGAATTCAAGAGGCTCCAGGCAAAAGTGTGGCTCTTAATGAAGAAAAGGAAGCAGGAGTGTTGGGACCAATATATTTCAACTATGCGATCCCACACCCCATCGTCCCAATTATAGAAGAAACTCCGTCACATTTCTGGCCACTCACTACCCCTGGCACTTCCTAGCTTCCTTGTCAATGGTAACATTTGTACTGATCCTGTGGTACCTGCTGAATGTTTTGTGGCAGATTTTGCTGAGGTCCCCGCTTGCAGTAATTACCATCATTTCCTGACCTGGAAACATCTTATGGAGCACCTCCCGCTATCTTTCCATGCATCGGGTCTCTATCATACAATGTCCCTTTTATTGAAAGGGGAGCTTTGCAGTGCTTTGGCAGTATCTTGATAAGGCCCCTGGACCTGACAAAAGCCACAACCAAATGCGCAAACATCTTCGTGCCGGTAGCATGAAACATACCCTCGGACTTTTCAATCACAGTTGGCGGGAGGGATTAGTTCCCTCTCAATGGCGGGAAGGTATTATTTTTCCTGTCCTGAAACTGGGAAATGGCTCACGTATTTTGACTGACTTCTGGCCAGTTTCTCTAAGGAATGGGCTGTGTAAGCTGTTCAAATGTGTGGTCAGCTGCCATCTTTGTTGGTGCCTTGAAA
Source organism: Schistocerca serialis cubense (assembly GCF_023864345.2). NCBI lineage: Eukaryota > Metazoa > Arthropoda > Insecta > Orthoptera > Acrididae > Schistocerca > Schistocerca serialis. Next base: position 893,287,821 of record NC_064640.1, read on the forward strand.
CCAGAGGGCATATATGACAATTCCAAAACGTCTTTTGGGCTTTCTGGTTGACCACAGATCACCTGGTTTGTTTGGAATCCGCAGTGCAAATGTTTTTGCTGTGTTGTTTGACCTACAGAAGGCATTTGATACCACCTGACGACATCAGATCCTCTCTACACTGCATGAATGAGGTTTCTGGGGCAGTTTACCAATTTTTATCCATAATTTCCTATCTCAGATTTTTGTTTTGGTCCGGATAGGTTCGGCTCTCAGCAACCACTATGTACAGGAAACTTGAGTCCCTCAGATATCGGTTCTGAGAGTAATGCTGTTTGCTATTACCATCAATGGTATCGTCAATGCAGTGGGTCCCATAGTCTCTCTGTCACTGTATGTGGATGATCTATGCTTGTGCTATGCCTCTGCATCACTGCACACCACTGAGCATCAGCTTGAGGGGTCTGTGTGGAGAGTCCATGACTAGGCTCTGAACCACGGCTATTAAATTTATCATGAGTTACACAACAACTCTGGACTGTGCACTCCCCCCTCCCATGAAATTTATCTTGGTGACTGGTTACTTACTTGAAGTTGTTGAAACTTTTCAATTCTTAGGTATTTTATTTGACCATAAGCTAACTTGGCAGCTGCATATCTGCCGCTTCAAGGCAGCTTACATGAAGAAGCTGAATATTCTGTTTTCTTAGTCACTTCTCGTGTGGCACAGACCACACAGCTCTTCTGAGATTTGACAGAGTGCTGATTTTATTCCACTTGGACTGTGGATGTGTTGCCTATGGGTTGGCAGCATTGTCTGTTCTGAGTCTGCTGGGCCCTCTTCACCACACTGACATGCGGTTGGCAACGGGGGCCTTCTGTACGAGCGCTGTTGACAGCATCCTGACGGAAGCTGTTGTCCCAGCGCTGCGGGTTAGATGACAGCAGCTTCTGGCAAGTTACGTGGTCACAGTCTGTCAGGTACGTTCCCACCCATGTCACTCAACTCTGTTCCACAACCAGCAGTTCAGACTGTTTGCACATTGCCCAAAACTGAGAGGGCCAGCTGGGATCCAACTTGATATTCTACTGAATAGCCCTCTGTGGGCTGTACCCTACTCTGTGATACGGATGGAATTTTTTTTGGCCCCAAGAAGGATGCTGATCCTACCCTTCTCTGACATCTGTTTCTTCCAATCCTCCATGGTTATTCTACTTCATTGTGCATCTACACAAATTGATCTAAAGTGAATGACAGAGCCGGTTTACACTTTTGCACATGCAAGGGGACGTAAGAAGCACTCTCTGTCGAATGCTTGCAGTGCTGCCATCTCTTGGGCTCTGCAGCATGTCAAATCTCAGACCATGACGAACTTTCTGATCTGTAGCGATTCAATTAAGTTGCGTAAAAGGCATAACTCTGTGCTATCCCAAAAATCTTTCGGTTACAAACATCCATAACCTACTGGCTAACCTCTACAGCTCTGGAAAGATGGTGACCTTCATCTGGACTCCAAGTCACATAGGCACTTCAAGAAATGAACTCACCCACCACCCAGCTAAAGACGCAACTACAGGAGATCAACTTGACATCGGGATACTGGACCCAGACTTAAGATTACAACTTTGACACAATATTTTGAGGCTCTAGGAATTGGAATGGCAGGCTATTACAACCCAAAACAAATTGAGAGTGACTAAAGGGTCCACGAAGGTGTGGCATACATTTCTCCAGGCCTCTTGGAAAGATGCCATTGTGTTGTGTCAACCTACGCATTGGCCAAACAAGACTCACCCACGATTTTCTCTCTGTCGGGAGCATCCTCCTCACTGTAGCTACTGTAGTCTGACAATAGCGTGCGTTCCTGCTGAGTGCGTCCTGCTGGCCGATCTGCGGCACACTCTCTGCTTGCCTACCTCAATAGCTTAGATACCTGTGGATGACGTGACAGCCACTACCAAAGTGTTACATGTCCTGAGGGAGAGTGGATTTTACTCTAACCTATAATACTGTCCCATTTCCAGCATTGTGGGTGGCTGTGGGGGCAAGAGCCTCCTGTGGCGGGTACCCACCAATTGACCACAGATTGTTTTCTTCCCCTCTCACCTTGTTCTGCCTTTAGATACCCTTGTGCAAGATGCTGTCTAGGTTCTCTCTCTTCTTTTACCCATTGTGTTACAACTGCTGTCACACCCTTTTAAACTCTTTGACTTGCTTATATAGATTGAACAGCTAGGTCCCCATTTTTTCGCTTTTTATATGTTTCTCTCCTGAAAAGGAGGGACTAATGACCCAGTAGTTTAGTCCCTTAAACACATAATCATCATTATCATAATATCAATGAAGACAATTCTACTGCAGTCAATGATATTCCAGACTGCAGATGTGTCTAGAGATGCCCGGGACATCAATGAGATAGTGACCTGACACACGCCGTATGGCCCGACAGTCAGGAGTGCCATTCCTTTTCATAGCAAGACTCCTTTGGTTGTCGTCCAGGGCATTCTTACAGTACAATGGTATGCCAATGATATTCTGTGTCCATTTTGTTGCCGTTCGTGGCAAGCCATTCTGGGCTTATATTTTGGCAAGATAATGGCTGCCCACACACTGCGAGAGTTTCTACTGCTTGTCTTCGTTGTGCCAAACCCTATCCTGGCCAGCAAGGTCGCCAGGTCTCTCCCCATTTTGAACGTTTGGAGCATTATGTGCAGGACCTCCCAACCATCTTGGGATTTTGATGACCTAATGCACCAGTTGGACGTAATTTGGCACAATATCCGCTCAGGAGGACAACCAACAAGGCTGGCAATCAATACCAAGCTGAATAACTGCTTACATGGCAGCCAGAAATGAACCACTGTGTTATTGACTTACTCAGTTTGTGAAGTTCTCTCTCTTGCATAGATCATACTTTTTGAATTTGTAAACATTTGTTTGTCTGTACATGTACATCACATCTACTGATTTCCATCCCATTCGGATAATTCCTTCATGGTACATCAATTTTTTTATAATTATTATTTCTTTATTATTTTTTACTTTTCTTAAAAAGTGTGTTTCGAAATTAGAAGTAAACATGCAAGTTTTGCAGGTAAGCTAAAACTGTAAATCTAGTCCAATTTGTGGTTCCGCAAGAAAGATGTTACTGATGTACTAGTAGTTAAAATGAAAACTAATTGCAGTGTAATCAATAAAAATTTATAGCCAGTTGGTCCAGCTGTGAGAGATCAAGTCACCTGGCCGGTGATCTGATAGTTATATAACTCATTTAGAAAAAACAGGTTTTTTCCCCTCCAAAACAGTTGTTAGTAAGTAAAACTGTTTATTATTGCAGATACATTGATTGTGTTTTTATTTTTTTGTTTTAGGTCTATATTACCTCTTCAGCCACTTTCATTCCAATCACACATTTATGTCTGTACACACCGAGCTAGGTGGTACAGTGGTTACCTCACTGGACTCTCATTGCAGAGGACGATTTCGATGTTCTGATGATAGGCTGTGCTCAAAACGCGTCAATAACTAAGCATTTTTGATCACCAAGTCACCAGTTAATCTTGTGACATACAGCAGTGGCATAAGTCTACTCAAGAGAATTGCTTTTAATTTTCTGAATGTTGCTGTTTCTATAAAAAGGAAGAAAACAACAATGGAGAGAACCATCCACAATAATTCCTTTCATCTCCCTTTACAGAACCTAGCAGTGTATAGAAGTGTACTTATCACGTCTCAGAAAGTAAGTGACGAACTTGATATCATCAAACACAAAAAACATTAAATATTTCGTTGTGCTGTTCATTGGCAGAACCTCTTAAATTGTGTAGCAGTTCAAGAGATGTATCATTAAAATGAGCTGTTACAGTGTTAACCGTATGTCAGAGCTGATCCTGTCTCACAGTTGCAACAGTTTTAATAACTATATGCATCAAGGAGAGAAACCTCCCCCTCCCCCCTGTGGGTCCGGGAGTAAGAATAGGCCCGAGGTATTCCTGCCTGTCGTAAGAGGTAACTAAAAGGAGTCTCATATGTTTTGGCCTTTATGCCATTCTTCAAAAATTTTTCCAAAGAGCGAGCCAATTGGGGAAGGGCGCCTTAAATGGTGCATCATGTCTATCGTGACTTGAGATCTGTAGCCCGCTTTCTCGTCGTCGCATTGCAGTCCCACTCATCCTCCATCTCTTGGATGAGGACACCTTCCTGGGTGTTTTTCACTGTGCACTAAGCAGTGTCGCTTTCTGTGCCGACGATGACCATGGACTTGTTTGCACCTGATATCCAGCACAGTAGCCAGTCCATTTGGTGGAGCCATCATGTACCCTGTTGGTTGTAGCCTCCTGACAACACAGGGATCGCTCTGCTGATGCTTGCACCAAATGCCTATCACCCTGGGACATCGGGACTCCAGGCAATGGCCATCCTGCCAGGTGGCCTTTGATGCAGCTGGGTGACGCCTGTGGAGAGGGCCCCTGGTCGGAGTGGGCGTTATCAGGGCGGATGATGCGCGATGAAGTGTACCACGTCATCACTTGCTGGTGTCGAACACCAGCAGTCTCTAAGTGTTCTAAGTCTCAGTACAATGCAAGGAAGTACGACCCTAAATCATTCCCCTCCCTGGCCACTCCATGGAAGGAACGCCAGGCTAAGGATGGCAGCGAACCATATTCACTCCAGTACCTCGTATGTACGAGAACTTATGGGGACTCCTTTGTTTCGATGAAGCCACAGTTTTTCGTAGACCATTTAGAGGACAAATTTGGGAAGGTGGAGGGCTTGTCCAAAATGCGGTCAGGATCAGTCTTGATAAAAAGAGCATCCTCTGCCCAGTCACTGGCATTACTTGCTTGTGGTTAGCTGGGGGATGTTTCTATTACCATCATGTCCCATAAGAGATTAAATATGGTCTAGGGCATTATATTCTAAAGGGACCTTCTTTTGGAGTCTGACGACAAGCTGCGCGCCAACTTAGAGCAACGAGGTGTTCATTTTGTCCAGCGCGTTCATCGCGGTCCAAGGGTAATCAGGTTGCCACCAGTGCCTTCGTCTTCCCATTCAAGGGTGACAGATTGCCCAACAAGGACAAGGTGATGGTCTTCCGCTGTGATGTAAAGCCATATATCCCTCCACCGATGCGGTGCTTTAAGTGCTAGAAGTTCGGCCATATAGCTTCCCACTGTCACATGTCAAGATTGTGAATGTTCATCACATACCAATACTCCTTGTGCCCCGCCTCCCATCTGCGTCAACTGCGGAGAGCATCATTCCCCTTGCTTGCCAGACTGCAGGATTTTACAGTACGAAAGGAAAATCATGAAATACAAGACCCTGGACCAACTGATCTACACTGAGGCTAAGAGGAAATTTGGGCATCTACATCCTGTGACTATGACCTCGTCTTACGCCGCTGCTTCAAGAACAGCTTTAACCCCATCCATTCCGCGAATTGTGGTTGGCTGTCCGAGTCGGAAGACTACACCTGCCCCCCTGATGGTGGGGAGGGTACTTCCCTTCTTGTTGCTCCCTCACGACCTACCTCGGGAGCACTGCCTCCCCCGCCCCCCCCACCCCCAACCATCGGAGACACCAGTCCCCACTTCCGAGCCAGAGAAGCGTAAGTCTTCTTCGGCACCTCTCACTAGGAAGAGGTCCCTTGGGTCACTCCCTTCCTAGGTTTCTGCTAGTGGAAAAGATGACACTCGCCAGTGGCTGAAGTGCCCAAAAGTAACTGGTCATATGGCTTCACGATCATCCTGAATCCTGGAGACTGAATCAATCAATCCCTCCCAGCTGAGAAACCCAAGGAACAGTGAGAGAAAACCAAAAAGGAGACCCCCAAGACCAAGGGAATCGCGGTGGCACCCTCGCCACCACTACCTACAAGCTTTGCTTCTGAGGATGAGGTGGAGATTCTGGCATCTGCTGAGGACCTAGATCTTGCCGGACCCTCAGACACCGTGGATCCAGACTGCTCAGGTGGCAGCAGGTGACCTTGTGTTGTGAACTGCCTCATTGAATGTTCCATGCCTTCCCAGCCTCACTATCATGTCATCCTCCAGTGGAATTGTGGCAGTTTTTTCCACCGCCTGATTGAGCTACGGCAATTGTTAAGCTTTACATCTGCTTTCTGCATTGCCCTCCAGGAAAACTGGTTCCCGGAAATGCGGAACCCTGCTCTCCGCGGCTATAAGGGATATTACAGGAACTGTAGAGACTATAATTGAGTGTCAGGTGGAGTTTCTGTCTGTGCTCTGAACTCAGTATGCAGTGAACCTGTGCCCCATCAAACCCCCTTGAAGCTGTGGCTGTCAGGATAATGACGACACAGGAAATAACTGTCTGCAACGTATATCTTCCTCCAGATGGTGCAGTACCCCTGAACGTATTGGCTGCACTGATTGATCAACTCCCTAAACCTTTCCTATGTTTGGGAGATTTTAATGCTCATAACCCCTTGTGGGGTGGCACCGTGCTTACTGGCAGAGGCAAAGATGTCGAAATTTTCCTGTCACAACTCGAGCTCTGCCTCTTAAATACAGGTGCCCCCACATATATCAGTGTGGCACATGGCACATATTCGGCCATTGATCTCTTGGTTTGCTGTCATGGCCTTCTCCCACGTATCCACTGGAGAGCACATGACGACCTGTGTGGTAGGGATCACTTCCCCATCTTCCTGTCACTGTCCCGGTGTCAGGCCCATGGACGCCTGCCCAGATGGGCTTCAAACAAGGCAGATTTGGAAACTTTCACCTCTGCTGTCACTGTTGTATCTCCCCCACACAGTAACATCGACGTGATGCTTGAGTAGGTGACTGCAAGTATCGTTTCTGTCGCAGAAAATGTGATTCCTCACTCTTTAGGGTGCCCGCGGTGAAAGGCAGTCCCTTTGTGGTCGCCACAAGTTGCTGAAGCAATTAAGGAGCGTCGGCGAGCTCTGCAGCGGCACAAGCAGCACCCTTAACCTGGAGCACCTCATAGCCTTTAAACAGCTTATTGCCCGCATTCGCGATCTTATCAAATGATGGGAGCAGGAGTGTTGGGAGAGACATGTCTCGTCCATTAGGTGCCATATGTCACCTTCCGAAGTCTGGGCAAAGATCAAACGTGTTTTCGGGTACCAGACCGCAGCGGGTGTTCCTGGTGTTAACATAAATGACGTGTTATCTACCGACGAAAACGCGATTGCCGAGCACTTCGCTGCGCACTATGCTGGATCCTCTGCGTCAGATAATTACCCCCCCCAGCTTTTTGCACTCTGAAACAACAGCCGGAAGGGAAAGTCATTTCATTCACTACACCCCACAGTGAATCCTATAATGCCCCATTCACAGAGTGGGAGCTCCTCATTGCCCTGGCAGATTGCCCTGACACAGCTCCTGGGTCTGATCGGATCCACATTCAGATGATTTAACATCTCTCATCTGACTACAAGTGGCATCTCCTCGTCATCTACAAACGGATCTGGTGCGATGGCATCTTTCCTTCGCAATGGCAGGAGAGCATCATCATTCTGGTGCTCAGACCCAGTAAAAACTCACTTGATGTAGATAGCGATCGGCCCATCAGCCTCACCAACATTCTTTGTAAGCTGCTGGAACATATGGTGTGCTGGCGGTTGGGTTGGGTCCTAGAGTGTGGCCTACTGGCTCCATGCCAGGGCGGCTTCTGCCAGGGTCACTCTACCGCTGATAATCTTGTGTCCCTTGGGTCTGCCATCCGAACAGCCTTTTCCAGACGCCAACACTTTGTTGCTGTCTTTTTTGATTTACAAAAAGCGTATGACACGACCTGGTGACATCATATCCTTGCCACATTATATGAATGGGGTCTCCAGGGCCTACTCCTGATTTTTTCCGAAATTTCGTGTCGTTTCATACTTTCCGTGTCCAAGATGATGTGTCCCATAGTTCCATCCATATCCAGGATAATGGGGTCCTGGAAGGCTCTATATTAAGTGTCTTTCTATTTTTTAGTGGCCATTAACAGTCTAGTGGCAGCTGTATTGCCATCTGTCTCGCCTTCTCTGTATGCGGATGACATCTGCATTTCATAAGACTCCTACAGTACTGGTGTTGCTGAGTGGCGCCTACAGGGAGCCACGCACAAGGCAGAGACATGGGCTGTAGCCCACGGCTTCCAGTTTTCAGCTGAGAAGTCGTGTGTCATGCACTTCTGTCAGCGTTGTATCGTTCATCCTGAACCAGATTTTATCTTACTGTGATCCACTCACTGTAGTGGAGGCATATCGATTCTTAGGACTGGTTTTCTATGCCCGATTGACTTGGCTACCTCACCTTCATCAGCTTAAACGGAAATACTGGCAGCCTCACAATGCCCTCCGCTGCCTGAGCAACATCAATTGGGGTGCAGATCACTCTATGCTGCTGCATCTCTGCAGAGCCCTCGTTCAATCCCGCCTTGACTATGGGAGTGTGGTTTATGGTTGGACGGCGCCCTCGGCGTTGCGTTTACTCGACTCAGTGCACCACTGTGGCATTCGTCTAGCGACAGGTTCCTTTAGAACTAGTCCAGTGACCAGTGTCCTGGTGGAGGCCAGAGTCCCTCCATTGAAGGTTAGGCGTGCACAACTGCTCGCCAGTTACATTGCACACGTTTGTAGTTCTGCGCATCTGAATTACTGTCTCCTTTTCCCACACGCAGCAGCCTGTCTCCTGCATCGGCGGCCTAGGTCAGGGCTAACGATTGCGGTTTGCGTGCGATCCCTTCTGTCTGAACTGGAATCCTTCCTTTTACCACCTGTACTTGAGGTTAATTAACGTACACCTCCATGGTGTACACCTAGGCCTCACCTACACCTGGACCTTTCACATGGCCCTAAGGACTCTCCGCTGTGACTTCGTCTCGATTCTTGACATGTACCGGAGCGAGGAAGTGGTTTACACTAATGGTTCGATGGACGACGGTCACGTTGGCTTTGCCTGTGTTCATGGAGGACATATAGAATGGCACTAATTGACTGATGGCTGCAATGTTTTCACTGCAGAGCTGGCAGCCATATTTCATGCTCTTGATGATGTGTGCTCATGCCCAGGTGAGTCATATCTCCTGTGTACTGACTCCTTGAGCAGTCTACAAGTTATTGACCAGTGCTACCCTCATCATCCTTTGGTGGCGACCATCCAGGAGTCCATCTATGCCCTGGAACGGTCCAGTCATTCAGTGGTGTTTGTCTGGACCCCAGGTCATGTCAGAATCTCAGGCAACGAACTTGCCGACAGGTTGGCCAAACAGGCTATGTGGAAACCGCTTCTGGAAATGGGCATCTCTGAACCTGACCTGTGTTCTGACTTTCACCACAGGGTTTTTCAGCTTTGGGAGACAGAATGGCATAACAGTATGCACAGCAAACTACTTGTCATTAAGGAAACTACGGATGTGTGGAAGTCTTCCATGCGGGCCTCTCGCAGGGAATCAGTTGTCCTCTGTCGGCTCCGTATTGACCATGCTTGGGCGACCCACGGTTACCTCCTGCACTATGAAGACCCGCCTCAGTGTCGTTGCGGTGCCCCAATGACAGTGGCCCATCTTCTGGTGCACTGTCCCACTTTGACTGCCCAGCGACGGAATCTTGGGTTACTGGACTCGTTGCCACTAATTTTATCTGACAACACTTCATTGAGTGATTTAGTTTTACGTTTTATTCGTGAGGGTGGGTTTTATCATTTTATCTAAGTTTTAGTGCATGTCCTTTGTCCCTCTGTGTTCTCCACTCAAGTGCTTTTAGGGTGGAGGTTGTAATGTGTGAGCAGAGTGGCTGGCTTCTCCTTTTTATTCTCATGGTCAGCCAGCCATGGTCATCTGCTTTGTTGTTTTACTATCTTCATCCCATTTCTTATGTTTCTGTGGTTTTCTTGTCCCCCTTTCGTCCATTTACATGTTTGCTGCCCTTCATCATTCTTGTGATTTTTCCTTTAATTCCGTTTTGTGTTGTCAGTCTCATTTGTTTTATTCTCTCACTTGTGGCATTGTTTTATTCGGAACAAGGGACTGGTGATCTCGTAGTTTGGTCACTTCCCCTCTCTATTAATCCAACCAACCAACCAGGAGAGAACCATTCATTGTAAGATGAAATAATGTCTCCAGGCCGGCACAATTGTTACATTGGTAGGGCAGGTAGATTGTTTGGTATATGCTGCCATGAACATGTCAGCTGTACACTTAAATTTACACCATTCATGTGCACTGGAAACTTGCTGATATAATAGAAACACCAAATAGAAACTCTAGATGTTACTAAGGATTTCTGCCTGTCATATGGAATCCACAGGTACATACTATAGGCACTCTCATATTGGCACTTAAAGGTACTGGCCAAGAGCTTTCTGTATAATAATTGAAACACCCCTCCCTCTACGTTGCCTAAATGACCCTTCCCCTCCTTTCACTACTCATCCTGTTTCCTATACCTCTTTCGCTTTCGGTTCCTCTACCATCTATTAACCTAGCTGTATGTCATGCCTACCTACATTTAATGTTGATTACTGCCATAATCAGACTTCCACTCCAGTCTCTTACCTTTTCCATTTGTTGGTTTTCCTGTCTCTCGTAGTAATTCTTAGTATGCATTTCCCCATTACTCTCTCAGCTATTTCTCAGTGGTTGAATGGTTCTCACATTAACAGTCCATGTCTCATTAGTAAAAGTCAAATCTGACAATACATACAGAATGTAAACTTTGATTTTGAGACACATCGGATGCACGTGTTGCAAACTGATGCAGACGTAACTCTTTTCTCCTGTATTATTGCTTATTTGGGAAGACATGAGGTGATGGCTAAGATATTTTGGAAAATGGTATTACCATTTTGGACAAGGTATCAATTTTTATAAATTTGCACCAAGTAGTATGTTTTTAAAAGGAAGAGCATCTTATAAAATATGTTGGAAATGACAGAAAGATACCCACAACAGTAGATGGCATATGAATTAATTTTCATTATTATCTCTTTTGATGTCTATATGGCATTGGAAACATTAAGTTATCTGAAACCAAGTAGAGATCACATGCATTGTGCCAGTGAAATTCTTAACCTACACATCCCATTTGATGAGTGCTACAGAAAAGCTAAGTGATGGATGGGTTGAGGCTTGAAGAGTGTGTGGTCTCCAAGCTGGGGCTAGTCAGTCCAGTCAAACTTCTAGTACTGGTAAATTTGGACATCCTTCATGTGGCAACATAGGATATGATGATGGAAGTTTTCGCTTTCCTAGTAGAGGGTATATTGAATTGACTGGCAGTTTGTACAAACTTTAAGAAACCACACCCTCCAGGTAAGCTGCATATTAAGGAGGTAGGGGGCTGCTGACAGAAATTAGTCAATAGGGCGCACTTCATTGTACCTGCTCATGTCATTTGGCTTATAGATTACTCAGCTATGCCAGACTCTTTGTACTGAATGACAATTATATCTATAGTCGTTCTCCACAGCCAGTCTCAACCTGTTCAGTGGAGACTGTGTTGTTTACCACTATAATCATTCCCCGTTCTGGTCCAATTCACAATTGATGTCCTGAAAAAACAAAAACCAGTGAGCATCTGTAAAAGTTCAATTTTCTGTGATTTTATTGTATGACTATGTTGTTGGATATTATTGCGACAAATTAATGTGCTGTTGAATGCTTCTTGTTGGAATGTACATTCTCATCGTTACACAATTACTACAGGCAGGAAGATTTCATGTAGATGGTAAGGCAAGAAATAAAGTGGATAAATTTTCTATCTGAAGTTTACCATAATTAGTAATTCAGTGTCAGCCAGAAACAGTTTTATCTGCTGGCGTTAAGTTTCCCAAGCATTTTATCTAACAAATTGTAGCAAAACTGATACAGTTGGTAAAAATCTTTAAATCAGTGCATCAACTGAACTGCATAATTTTGTAGTACAAAAGTACAATAATGACAAAATATGACACTTTATCTTTTGTAAACACACAAATCAACATGGCATATGCCATGCATGCTATTCAAGATTAGAATGTTTTGAAGTTAGATTCGTTATTATGAGGAAAAGGAATTTTTAATGATGAAATGAGCAAACTTTTGAAAAAATTGGAGATAGGTATTTGAAGAAGAGGCGAAGGAAACGTTGTGCACTGGTTTGTGCCTTCAAACTAGGCTGACAACTTTAATGGCCACAGACCCATGAATGTTTGTGTTCACAATCCTAGGTTATAGTTTCAACCCCATGATGGTAATGATGAACTCGGGTAACGACACCAAGGCAAAGAGTATGGAACAGCAAGTCTCTGCAGTGTAGATTCTGTGAAGGAATACAAATCACTTCAGAATTTATTGATAAAGCAACTTCTACAGCTACGTACATACATGTACATACTCATACATACTCTGCAAGCCACTGTATGGTGTATGGTGGATGGTAACTTTTACTACTAGTAGTCATTTCCTTTCCTGTTCCACTCGCAAATAGAGTGAGATAAAAGCAAGTGTCTATTCATCTCTGTATGAGCGCTACTATCTGTTATCTTATCTTTGTGGTCTTTACGCGTAATGTGTATTGATGGCAGTAGAGTTGTTTTGCAGTCAACTTCAAATGACAGTGCTCTAAATTTTGTCCATTCCTTCCAGGGATTCCCATTTGATTTTATGAAGTGTCTGTAATACTCACATGTTGATCGAACCTACCGGTAAAAAAATGTAGCGGTCTGTCTCTGAGTTGCTTCAGTTTCTTCCTTTAATCCAATCTGGTGGGGATCCCAAATACTGGAGCAGTACTCAAGAATGGGTCCTACTAGTACTCTGTATGCAGTCTTCTTTACAGATGAACCATACTAATTTAATTAATTCATTTTAGACATAAAACTGAAAAACAATACATTACACTAAATTAAAGAATGTACTTGAAAACTGAGCTGTCAGAACAAACTGAAATTGACAAAGATAACATTGAATTGAGCAAAAATAGATAAATAAAATAAAATGAAATAAAGAAAGAAAAAATGAGGAAAATATTTTTTTAATGTCCCTGGCTATCTCATTTGTGGATTAATGACATTTCCTTGGTATGAATCTTAGTGTGGCATCTGCATTTCCTGTAACATTACTTTTTGGCCACAGCTCAAGATATTTGGCAGTTGACTCTTTCCAATGATAATAGCTTGTTTTGCAATCAAAAAGTGAGTTATTTTGCACATTTACATGTGGTGAATTACATTGTTTTATGCGGATGTTTGACTGTGAGTCCTTGCATCTATCAGTGGGTCTAACTTATGTTTAATTACCTAGCATTGCAACTTCAGTACATGTAACAGAATCATCCACAAATGGCCCATTCGAGGCACTTACATTGAGAGTCTGAACTAGTATTTTATAAACTGAGTGAATATTTGGAATACATGTGAATCTGTGTTAACATCTGGTGATATGTCTCTATGGAGAACAGAAAACCACTGCTTGGAGGGGATTGGGATCAGTTAATATAGAATCAAACAAGTATCTTGTGACACATAAACTCTTTCTTTCATCTTTTCACCTATGTCAGTTGATTTTCAGTATGATCTTCTTCAGTGAGATAGTTTCTGGAGACCAAATTTGGTTTTTCAGCTTTCTCTGTATTGCCCTGTTGGCTTTTCATGATTCAAGATCACTGAACTGCTGAATGGGGGTTACTGACTCATTGCCAAGACCAAAAGTCTTAGTGTTTCTCATCACCTTGGCATTTAAGAGTATTATTTTGAAATCATTCAATGGTTTCCCTAAACACATTTGACTTTTTTCATCTTTTATTTGCTAATCACACATTGGCATTGTTTAAATTTTGGTGGAGCTCTCTCCCTGCTTTCACAGTGGTTTCTGGCATGGGTACAGAACAATGGCAGCCGTCTCCTGGCACTTACTATGTGGTTCTACTTGCATATTGTACAATACTATTGAACTTTTGCCATTGATGCTCTGCATTTTCAGCCATAAAGATGAATGTCTGATATTGGCTACTCAGGAAAAAGCAATATCGTACTCATTGCTGTGGCTTAACAGAGATTTTTACCTATGCGGGTCAATCCATACCAAGTGGTCCAAGAAAAAAATGATCGGTTGTTTGACCCTCTCAGAAAAATTTTGTATTTGCTGGGTGAATTCCCCAGTATTTTTTAAAAAAAATTTATTATTATTTTGAAATGGTGACCATGTGTGTTCCAGGCCGCATGCGTTTTTTTTTGCATTTGCAGGCATCTACATTTTTTACAATTTTTCAGTAGTGGATTGTCCTAAGCCTTTCAGATAAAATGCATTTAGTTCAACACACTCTGGGCTACAAATGAACATCATTATCACTTAGCTGAATGTATTCTTTAATATATTTTTAGTAGTTCAAAGTTATCATCCATAAATTGAAAAAAACTCAATCTTTGAACAGTGGTTTTTCAAAGACAGATTAATTTCTCAGCTTTAATATTTTTTTCTGCTTTTACACTGTATAGTATTGTTACTTTTTATAGAGTATCAATGGTGAGCAGCTTACACTTAAAAAAACACACTATTTTAAAAACGGATTTTTTTAAATTTTTCAATTTTGTGGCCGGCAATACCTATGTTGGGGGACTAAATAAAAATCTGAAAATTTCACAGTTAAGAGACCTTCATGATAGCAAACTTCAGTATAAATTTCAACATTGAGATTCAGTTGGAAGTTATGGAAAAAAGATTACAAACACGAGTCAAAAATAGGTTTTTTAACATCTGCAATATCTAGGCTTTTGGAATAAAATATATCAGTTACAGTATATAATTTAATCATATCTATGATTACTTACTTTTTTATTGAAAATAATCCTACTAATTACATTATATTGTTCTCTTGTTTGTTTTTAGTACATCACACATTGAACATTTGAGATATTTGTTCACTCAGTTTGGGTGTTAGATTATAAGCTCACCGAGTTACAGTTGTAAATTCCATGGGAGACAGCTTCCGTAGTACATTTTTGAGTGACGTCCAAACTTGAGCCTTCTGAATTTTTTAAGGAGATGTCCTTGGTCCTGTAGGGTGATAAAATACAACATGTACATCTTGGTTTTGACAGTCAATATTCTTAACTTCGCCAATCCGCCACTGTTCATGGTAAACACAAGCCACTATGTCTTAATTTGGAAGAACCAATTGTATAAGTTTTCCACACTGATGAAGTTCACTATCAGGCGAAATTGATGTGATCTTACACTTCAGTAAGTTGTGTGAATGGGGTACAAAACAGTGAAAAGATCGAGTGCCTTTAATCTTCTGACAAGTGTTGTATGTTTCCTTCAAGACATTGTCATAGACTTCTTGTATTTCCTCACATTGTACAAAAACATAGGTAATTCCTTTGATATGGTTTTTACAGAATTCAAACATTTCATGAGGTGTTATGATATGTTTGTCATCAGCCTGCCACAGACTTGTTTTTTTGACAGCTCGCTTTGTTGTACCCCCGACACCATCACAAGCTACTTTGTCACTCCAGATACTATCCTAACTGGAAACAGGTACTTAACAAATATGCAGTGTTTTGTGGCAGACAGCTTGTTGACATTATTGCAACAGATATGTGGAAGGAAAGGGAATTTGAAGTTAGTGATGTCCAAAACATAATGGAAATGCTGTAACTACCAGTTTTGTGTGTGCGTTGCTTCATACACCGCACATGAAGTTTGTGCTTGATTTGACCACTAGAGACAACCCGTCCCGCTACTACGACAGCAGTTGCTTGCGCAGTCTGCGTGCTGCACCCCCTGTTGGAACTAATGGCTATATAGGCAGGAGCGCAAGGCTTCACCGGCCACCTGTTGGAGCGCAAGGCTTCACCAGCCACTTGTTAGTTGCTATAATTGTAGTCTACTTTGTCTTTCATTACAGTGTCCTTGGGTAGACAATTTTTTTGGCGATGAGTACAGTGTTAGATTCCATGTGTTCCACTACAGTCATTGATCCTTTGAGCTTAATTCCCATTGAGGCAGTGTTTATATGTCTTCTTGAGCAACTGCAGGCACTGACAGTTGCTATTTCCAGTTTCAGGACTACATTGGCACAACGTATTTGCCGTTCCCCGCATACGACGATGCAGCAGAAGACCGGCGACACTTAAGAAAATGCTTGTGGCAATGTTTCCAGGCATTAGGTTAACAGAAGTTAACTTGTGCAAGGCCCGTTTTTTCTCGTGGATTTCACCTCACGTGTATCAGTTGTGTCAGCTTGCCCCTTACAAGAACCTCCAAGTCTTTCTTTGATCAGATGTGTGAATTACTTTCTACCTATGACTAAATGCACTCATGTTGTTACTGCTTGTGTGGAGTTTTACTGCTGCTAAATATAGCCAAAACAGTCATACAGGCTGTGGGCAGCAGAACTATAGTCCATTGGAACTAAAAATGTGTTCCACTGCTTCAGTATCTTCCTTTGGTGTAGAGTGATGCCTTTCTGTTGAACCAATAGGAACTGGAGCACCTTACAATCTTCATAACATTGTGAACAGGATGCCATTGTTGCTGTCCTTCAGTTAGAAACCTGTATCCAGCAGCTGGTCCATGGGGTAGCATAAAGTTCACTAAAATTTTGTTGAACTCATAACTGGTGTCTATAATCTCTGCAATCCACCAGTCACAGTCATACACTCACCTCACAAACATCCCCCTTCTCAGGTTGTGAATCTGAATATTATTCTGCTTTTTCCGAGGTGTTGGCCGAACACACGAAATTTCTTCTTTCTTGTTCTTTAAAGTGCATGGAACATGAGTTCGCCCATTACGTTGAGTATAAAAATGTGTCTTCTGAATTCCTTTCCCAAGAGTAGTTTGTTTGGACTATTATTCTTTTTTCTGGTCACAGATTTATTCGTTTTCCTGTTTCAGGAAAAGAGTGAAGGCTGTGGATGTGTAAGATTTCACGACCCTCGTAAAATCCTCGGCATTCTGAATCACGGGTGTATTTGGTCTAGAAAGATTATGTTCTGTAGCATGGTGCTTCAGCAGGCCTCCTACACCATCACGAGGCCCCTTCCCGTGACCAGTAGCACCATTAGAAATAATGATAATCTTCTCTGCTCCTGTTTGCAGTTCAAGAAATTTGGGCATTGCTAGCAAAGCATGTGCTGAGTCATGTCCTGTTGCACCACTTATAACTGCAACACGTGTGCTCTTGTTTTGAAAATATGTCACTCCTGTAAAAATTGAAACCTGGTCATTACTCCAATGATACACTTGTACTTCTTTTGGGAGAATTACAGACCAGATCTCAGCAAAATCACAGTGAAGCACTAAACATAGTTCTTCAGCCTGTACACACCCTTTGACTTCTGCAATGTGTTGTTGTTGCAATTTCTTCAGATGCTGGTGTGTTACTGCTTTCACTGACCATTTACCAAGTTCATCAATGAAACTGTCAAAGGCAACAGTTTTCTTAATTAGTGTATTTTCCTCCCATGTCACATATGTAATTTCTGCAGAGTTATCTTCTATGTCTTCCAGTACAAGTGTCGGTAAAGACTGTGCTCCCTTTCCAGGGCAGTCACCACATTCTTGAAACAAACAATTATCTTGCTTTACCTCACAAACTACTAATGACTTCACACACCCAATCAAGGAGTCATATGTCATGTACTCCAGTAAGTTCTTCAAAGTTACCACACAAAGTTCAAAATTCGTGCAGTACACACATAAACAGACATCTCTATGTGGGTGTGGAACTACCCACTTAGGTCATAGTGCATAAAATTTTGATCTTCCAATATGTGAAGTTATATAGTTTCTTTTATAAATTGCAAATGTTTCTTTAATACTGCGAGTCATGTACCTCTTCACATTCACTACTTTTTGACCTTCAGCTGTTACCGTTATAGTGTCTTTTTTGTTGGTACTCTGGCGAGAACAGTCCCATTTATCTTCCAGATTTCTGTAGCTGACTGACACAGGATATTTAATTCTTCCTCTATTGATGTAAAATCTGCATCATGGGAGGCTTCACCTTGTTCAGATACTATCATTGTTGTTATTCTGCCCCCATGCGGGTTTGTGGGTAAGAATAGGCCCGCGGTACTCCTGTCTGTTGTAAGAGGCGATTAAAAGGAGTCTCACACGTTTCGGCCTTTATGTGTTGGTCCCCTGTAGGTTTTGACCTCCATTCTTTGCCCTCCTAAAAGGAGTCTCACACGTTTCGGCCTTTATGTGTTGGTCCCCTGTAGGTTTTGACCTCCATTCTTTGCACTTGATATCCAGCATGGTAGCCAGTCCGTTATGGTGGGGCCGCCATATACCCTGTTTGTTGTAGCCCCCTGACAACACAGGCATCGCTCTGCTGATGCCTGCACCCCTTAACTCCCCACATTTGCAAAAGGGTAGATGTCCACCCCCCTGGGGCATCGGGACTCCCGGCAATGGCCATCATGCTAGGTGGCCTTTGCTGCGGCTGGGTGGCGCCTGTGGGGTGGCCCCCTGGTTGGAGTGGGTGACATCAGGGCGGGTGACATGCGATGAAGTGTAGTCCATCATCTCTTGCTGGTGGTGAAACACCAGCAGTCTCTAAGTGATCATGAGCTCAATTCAATGCCCCTTGTGTTGTCAGGGGACTACAACAAACAGGGTATATCCCCCCCCCCACCTCCCCTCCCCCCCAGCCTTTCTCACTCTCAAACGGCAGCTGGAAGGGAAAGTTCTCTCATTCACTACATCCCACAGTGAATCATATTACGCCCCATTTACAGAGTGGAAGCTCTTCAGTGCCCTCTCACATTGCCCTGACACAGCTCCTGGGTGTGATTGGATCCACAGCCAGATGATTAAACACCTCTCATCTGACGACAAGTGACATCTCCTCATTGTCTTCGACCGGATCTGGTGCGATGGCATCTTTCCATCGCAATGGCGGGAGAGCATCATCATTCCGGTGCTGAAACCCGGTAAAAACCCACTTGATGGGGATAGCTATTGGCCCATCAGCCTCACCAACGTTCTTTGTAAGCTCCTGGAATGTATGGTGTGTCAGCGGTTGGGTTGGGTCCTGGAGTCACGTGGCTTACTGGCTCCATGCCGGGGCGGCTTCCGCCCGGGTCACACTACCGCTGGTAATCTTGTCTGCCATCTGAACAGTCTTTTCCAGATGGCAACACCTGGTTGCTGTCTTTTTTACTTAAGTAAAGCATACGACACGACCTGGTGACATCATATCCTTGCCACATTGTATGAGTGGGGTCTCTGGGGCCCGCTCCCAATTTTTATCCAAAACTTCTTGTTGCTCCGTACTTTCCTTGTCCAAGTTGGTGCCTTCCATAGTTCCGTCCATATCTAGGAGAATGGATTCCAGCAGGGCTATGTATTAAGTGCGTCTCTATTTTTAATGGCCATTAACGGTCTAGCAGCACCTGTTGGGCTCTCCATCCCACCTTCACTGTATGCAGACAACTTGTGCATTTCGTACTGCTGCTCTAGTACTGGTGTTGCTGGGCGTCACCTACAGGGAGCCATCCACAAGGTGCAGTTGTCAGCCGCAAAGTAGTGTGTCATGCACATCTGTCGGCATCGTACTGTTCATCCGGACCCAGAACTTTACTTTTATGATGATCCACTCACCGTAGTAGAGACATATCGATTCTTAGGACTCGTTTTCAATGCTCGATTGGCTTGGCTTCCTCATCTTCGTCAGCTTAAGCAGAAGTGCTGGTAGCACCTCAATGCCCTCTGTTGCCTGAGCAACACCAATTGGGGTGCTGATCACTCTACGCTGCTTTGGCTCTAGAGAGCCCTTGTCCAATCCTGAATTTACTATGGGAGTGTGGTTTATGGTTCGGCAGCGCCCTCAGCGTTGCATTTACCCAACTCTGTGCAGCACTGCGGGGTTCGACTAGCGACAGGAGCTCTTAGGATGAGTCTGGTGACCAGCATACTGGTGGAGGCTGGGGCCCCTCCATTGCAGATCAGAAGTGCACAACTGTTCGCCAGTTACGTTGCACACATTCGTAGTTCTTCTGAGGATCCGAATTACCATCACCTTTTCCCGCCCGCGGCAGTCCATCTCCCGCATCAGCGGCCCAGGTTGGGGCTAACGATTGTGATTCACGTGCGGTCCCTTCTCTCCGAACTGGAGTCGTCCCCTTTACCACCACTGCTCGAGGTCCATTCACGTACGCCTCTATGGTGTACGCTTCGGCCGCAGCTTTGTCTGTGCTGTTCACATGGCCCTAAGGACTCTGTTAACCCTGCGGCTCTCTGCTGTCACTTCCTCTCGATTCTTGTCATGTTCCGGGGCTCTGAAGTCGTTTACACCGATGGCTTGATGGCTGATAGTTGTGTTGGCTGTGCCTACGTTCATGGTGGCCATATTGAACGGCATTCTTTACCCGATGGCTGCAGTGTATCCACTGCAGAGCTGGTGGCCATATCTCGTGCACTTCAGCATCTCTGTTCATGCCCTGAGGAGTCTTTTCTTTTATGTACTGACTCCTTGAGCAGCCTGAAAACTATCGACGAGTGCTACCCTTGTCGTCCTTTGGTAGTGTCCATCCAGGAGTCCATCTATGTCCTCGAACGGTCCAGTCGTTCAGTGGTGTTCATCTGGTCCCCAGGCCACGTTGGAATCCCAGGAAATGAACTTGCTGTGACAGGTTGGCCAAACAGGCTACACGGAAACCACTTCTGGAGATGGGCATCCCCGCATCTGACCTGCGTTTGTTATTACACTGCAAGGTTTTTCAGCTTTGGGAGACGGAATGGCAAAATCTCGATATGCACAACAAACTGTGAGCCATTAAGGTTACCACAAATGTGTGAAAGTCCTCAATGAGGACCTCTCGCAGGGACTCCATGGTTCTCTGCTGGCTCCGCATTGGTCATACCTGGGTGACCCACGGCTGCCACCTGCGCCATGAAGACCCACCTCAGTGTCAGTGCGGCAACTGGTTGACAGTGGCCCATATTCTACTGCTCTGTCCTTCTTTGGCTTTCCTGTGACTTCATCCATGGTTGCTGGACTCGTTATCATTGATTTTAGCAGACCACACCTAATTGGCTGATTTTATTTTACTTTTCATCTATGAGGGTGTGTTTTATTATTCAATCTGATTTTTAATGCATGTCCTTTGTCCCTCTGTGTCCTCCACCCTAGTGCATTAAGGGTGAAGGTTTTAATGTGCTGCTTTTCCTTTTTATCCTCGTGGTCGGCCAGCCACTGTAATTTGCTTCCTTGTTTTACTCTCTTCTAACTGTTTCTTGCATCTCTGTTGTTTTCTTGTCTTCTTTTGTTCCTTTTAGTGTTCGTTGCCTTTCCTTCATTCTTGTAGTCTTTCCTTTCTTTCCGTTTTGTGTTACATGTCTCGTCTATTGTAATACTTATGGCACTGTTTTATTAGGAACAATGGACTGATGACCTCGTTATTTGGTTCCTTTCCCTCTCTCTCAAACCAACCAACCAACCAACCGACCAACCAACAATGGGTGGGGTCTGAGGGGCCCGCTCCCATTTTTTATTCAAAATTTTCTGTCGCTTCGTTCCTTCCACGTCCAAGTTGGTCCCTCCCATAGTTCCTCCTGAGTCCAGGAGAATGGGGTCCCACAAGGCTCTGTCTTGAGAGTCTGCCTCTTTTTAGCTGCTATCAATGGGCTCGCTCCAGCTGTGGGAACGTCCGTCTCGGCTTCTTTTTATGCTTATGACTTTTGCCTGTACTATAGCTCCACTGGCATTGCGGTTACTGAACAGCAGCTGCAGGGTGCTATCTGCAAGGCGCAGTCTTGGGCCGTATCATGCGGCTTCCAGTTTTCAGTCACCAAGACTTGCGTCGTGCATTTCTGCTGGTGTCGCACTGTTCACCCTGAGCCACACCTTTCTCTTGACAGTGAACCCTGCTGTGCTGGAGATGCAAGGGTTTTTGGGATTGCTTTTTAGTGCCCGGTTGACGTGGCTTCTTCATATTCGGCAGCTTAAACAAATGTGCTGGTGCCATCTTAATGCTTTTCGTTGCTTGAGTCACTCCTGCTGGGGTGCCGATTGGTCTACCCTTCTATGACTGTATCAGGCGTTGATTCAGTCCCATCTCAATTATGGGAGCCTGGCTTACGGTTCGGCATTGCCTTCCGTGTTGCGATTGCTTGACCCCATACCTCACTGTCGGATCCGACTCGCAACTGGAGCTTTCCATACAAGCCCTGTAAACAGCATACTTGTGGAGGCGGGTGTCCCTCCATTGCGGATCTGGTGCCAACGACTACTGACCTCTTATGCTGCACGTGTTTGTAGCTTGCTCGGGCATACAAATTACCATCTCCTGTTCCCCAACTCGGTCGTCCATTTTCCAGAATGGCAGCCCCAGTCAGGGTGTACGATCGTCGTTCATGTCCGTTCTCTTCTCTCCGGGCTTGAGTTTTTCCCTCTTCCACCTCTATACGCATACCTCTGTGTTCTGTGCCCCGCCCATGCCTTCGGCTGGATTTGGCACAGGGCCCAAAGGACTCAGTCCCATCTGAGACCCTTTGCCGCCGCTTCCTTTCCATCCTTCCTGCATTTCACGGCTCTGATGTTGTCTATACCGACAGTTTGATGGTTGCTGGTCGAGTTGGTTACACTCTCACTCTTGGGGATCCTTCTGAACAACGCTCATTGCTGGCTGGCTGCAGTGTTTTCACTGCAGAGCTGATAGCCATCGCTCGTGCCCTAGAGCATATCCACTCTTGCTCTGGTGAGTCCTTCGTCATCTGTAGTGACTCCCTGAGCGGTTTATGAGCTATCAACCAGGATTTTCCTCGCTCTCATCTGGTGATGGCTATCCAGGAGGCTCTCAATACTCTTGCCATTTGCAGCTGCTCTGTGGTCTTTGTGTGGACCACGGGTCATGTCGGCATCCCGGGTAATGAACAAGTTAACATGCTGGCCAAACATGTTGTCAATGCACCGGCCCTGGAGATTGGCCTTTCAGAGTGTGATCTCCAGTCAGTTTTGCGGCAGAAGGTCCTTGGTACCTGGAGTGATGAATGGTGCACCCTCCCTTCCCCCAACAAACTTCGGGTCGTCAAGGAGACTACAGGTGTGTGGTGCTCCTCTTTGCGGGCATCTCACAAAGACTCCATTGTACTCTGCTGGCTATGCATTGGCCACACCTGGCTGACGCACGATTATTTATTGTGCCGTGAGGACCCACTTCTCTGTCGCTGTGGTTCAGTGTTGACAGTGGTCCACATTTTGTTGGACTGTCTGCTTTTAACTGAGCTCAGGCAGACGTTGGTGCTGCCTGATACGCATCCAGCACTTTTAAAGGATGATGCTGCAATGGCAGGCTTAGTTTTGAGTTTTATTCGTGAAGGGGGCTTTTATTGCTCAATCTGAGGGTTTGTCTTTTTTTTTGTGTAGAGTCTGACCTTTGTTCAACGGTTTTAGATTGGGGTTTTTAGTGTGTCTCTTGGTGGTTGGTTTTTCCTTTTTTGTTTCCATGGTTGGCGAACCACTGTAACACTGTGTGTGTTTTTTAATTCCTCTTTTCTGGTTTGTGTCTTTCTTATTCTGTGTTGTCCCTTATCGTCTCAGTTGCTTGTTTATCTTCTTTGTGGGTGTTTCATGGTCATGGAATAAGGGACCGATGGCCTTTGTAGTCTGGTCCCTTCAACCCTCACAAACCAACCGTCGTTATTCTGTCAAAACATTTAGAACACAAAAAGTCGTCACTGGAAACATCTTCACTTTGAAACAGAGTCTTCCAATGGGAACACTTATTCCCAAACTGAACAAAGTCTGTTTTTTTTGTTTGTCTTATATCTTATATGTCACTCTTTTATGGATATGCAAATAGTCAGCACACTTCACCCTCCTGTGACCCCAGCCACAAGACATTTCAAACAGTCTTATTCACAAAACACACTGCAATTGTGTCAACAGGCAGATTCCTCATGAAAACACAGAACTCAATGGATGATCTCAGATTTCTGAGAAGCCTCTTCAGTAAACAAATCAGCACTGAACAGAAACCTGCAATGAACAACAGCGACAAAGACACTGACAAGAACTACAACAAAGTGTAAGAAACATTTGCAACAATGAGAGTGAAAAGAAATAACTGCAACAATGAGAGTGAAAAGAAATAACTGCAACAATGAGAGTGAAAAGAAATAACTGCAACAATGAGAGTGAAAAGAAATAACTGCAACAATGAGAGTGAAAAGAAATAACTGCAACAATGAGAGTGAAAAGAAATAACTGCAACAAAGAGAGTGCAAAGAAATAACTGCA
The DNA here is from genome assembly GCF_023864345.2 of Schistocerca serialis cubense. NCBI lineage: Eukaryota > Metazoa > Arthropoda > Insecta > Orthoptera > Acrididae > Schistocerca > Schistocerca serialis. Next base: position 893,312,015 of record NC_064640.1, read on the forward strand.
ACAAAGACAGTAGAAAGTAAACATTGTAACAAAGAAATTAGTAAGAAACAGATTCAGTGAAGACATACATTACCCTCGAAAGTTAAAAAAACCTGTCCAGCGTATAAGTGGAAGCTCTCCTTTACAGAGAATATAGTACTACATTGTACTAATCAACAGAAAAAAAAAATCTAACTTTTCTGGATTGGCAGTTTAGAAGGGAAAAAAAAAAATCTTTTCTAAGGCGACAGTAAAAGAACTTTGAGAGATATGTCCAAATGGAAGTTTCCATTGTAATCATAAAGCAATTGTCTTTCAATTAAAAAATCCTCTAACAAAAGATCTACACCTGTTACAGAGATACAGCATTTTAAAATTTTTCCAAAATTCGCATCTTCAAAATGATGTTCACAGTGTCATCTTCGGAGGCCTGTATCTCGGGGCAGGAATTCTTTTGGGGGGGGGGGGGGGGGGGAATAAAAATAAAAAAACCACGTGTTTCTTTCTTACTCCTGAATTTTAACATATGCTAAATTCAATAACATCCGAGACTATGAAGGTAACCCCACCTGCCTGAAATGATATGGATTATATCATATGGACTTAGCCATCATTGTAATTTTGTGACACATGTTCATAAGGAAACCTAGGCAGATCAGATGGTTCATGATGCAGTCATATATTTTGCTGCTGATAAAAAAGTTCAAAAGCAAGCTCTACAGTGTAAAAATCCTGCAGTTAGGGTAGTATTGAACATAGCTCAGTCATTTGAAGTTTCACAGGCTGCAGGTAGTCAGATAGAAGCCTGGTCCTAAGTTTCAAAAATCAGTTCCTCTCACCCCTCCCTCCCAGCCTTCAGTCAGTTCGCAAGGGAACATGACACTCTTGCAGCAGTCCAGCCGACATCTCAGTATTGTATAGGTAATCGTCATTTGTGACATCAACAGTCTGCCTAATGACAGCGACAGCCTCATGCTCCTCTGTCTTCATGCCCGTACTGCTTCATTCAGCTTGAACAAACCGCATGTCTCAAGTGCTGGCCAATGTTTAATAAGTGCCATAAGACAGGGCACTTTGCTTCTGTATGTAACGCCCTTCCAAGCCTGAGTGAGGATGAAACAAACATGAATGTGGACAGTGTGTTAGCAGAGACAGTCTCAAAGCAAGTCATACATTGAAGTGCATGTGGTTAACAAACCATTGAGAATGCAGGTGGACACAAGAGCACCAGCAGTGTTGGTGAATTCTCAAGCTTACGTGGATTTGGGTTCTTTCCTTGTGACTTCAATGTCACAGAGGCTGGTGAGTTTAGCAAACGACACATTGCTGTTTCTGGACAGGTTTCTGCACTTACAAGGCTGTGGTTCGTTTGTTAACATTCCTAGTTGTGAACCAAACACCAACATCTCCTTACCAGAGGATTTTTATGATCTTTTTTACCCAACTTGGACATCTTCTGTTGTAGGTTGGCAGGAGAGCCAACACCGTGTTACTAGAGGAAGTCGAAAGGCACGCGTTTTAGCTCACGCAGGCTGGCATGAGGTATGGAACAGGACAAGGAAATTAGAATTTAGAGAAAACGGACGTAGCTGGTGGAATACTTAACTTTAATCCATTAATGGTGAACGTCGCTCTTGACTGTACATTATTTACAGTATCAATAGTAACTGGTAATGGCGCCTTGCTAGGTCGTAGCAAATGACGTAGCTGAAGGCTATGCTAACTATCGTCTTGGCAAATGAGAGCGTATTTTGTCAGTGAACCATCGCTAGCAAAGTCGGTTGTACAACTGGGGCGAGTGCTAGGAAGTCTCTCTAGACCTGCCGTGTGGCGGCGCTCGGTCTGCAATCACTGATAGTGGCGACACGCGGGTCCAACGTATACTAACGGACCGCGGCCGATTTAAAGGCTACCACCTAGCAAGTGTGGTGTCTGGCGGTGACACCACACTGTATATATACTAGGACGGTGGTAGTCTCCACTAACGCCGTCATCGAGGTGAAGGCGACAAGGACGCAAGCTGGTGGGAGCAGTATTATGATATGGGGGATATTCTCCTGCGCTTCCTCCCCGCAAATCGGCGTACGGTTGTGGCATAAGGCTTCCGCCCGCTGTGGGGAGGACCCCATGTTGACATATGCGACGAGGTGGGGAGCCTAACAACAGGCGAGGCTGTGCCACCCGCACCCTGCCATTCGGACCGCGGGGAGCCAGGAAACGCCTGAAAACCTGCTCCAGGGTGCACCCCAACATGCGGTGTATGCGCCCGCAGAGAGACAGGAGGGGCCGAAGGGTCGACCTCCATCTGGCCGGGGCACCTGACGGGCGAAGACGACTTACGGTCCGGAGCGGGCAAGAGTTCCATGTCGGAGGACAACAGGTCAAGGGAAGCGATCGGCGGCGCGTGACCCAGGGAGGCGCCCGGCGGTTGCAGTGACGCGTCCACTGTGGGCGTCGCCGGCGGGAGAACAGGCGGCGGCACGCCGCCATGGGGCAAAATGGAAGGCAGCTTCGGTAACACCTGGGGCCGAGGCGAGCCAGTAGATGGGTCCCCAGGGTGCTGACCGGACGGCACCGTCGCTGGAAGCAGACGGGGAGCGGCAGATCCCGTGCGACGACAGAGGTGCAGCTGATTGAGATGCCGACACACCTCACCAGAGACCCCCAAAACCAGATACATAGCGCGGCCGAGGCAGCGAAGAATACGCTCTTCGAGCCAACGCCATGAACCTCGATAGTGTCGGTAGTAGACAACGTCGCCTGGGGAAAAAGCAGGTGTCTGCCGCTGCACAGGAACCTGATGCGGCGGATGTAGCAAAGACATCAAGGTTCGATGAGGGCGACCGTGGAGCAACTCAGCCGGCGAGTGACCATCTCAGGGCTGAGAGCGATACGAGGACAAAAAGAGCAATAACGCGTCCTCCCGAGAATGCGACTCTTTCGACTTCAACATCTGTGACTTGAAAGTCCTGACCAATCGTTCAGTGGCACCGTTTGATTGTGGCGAAAACGGCGCGGACGTCAGATGTTGAATACCGTTGACCTTGCAGAATGACTGAAATTCTGCGGACATGAATTGTGGGCCATTGTCGGAAACAATAGTCTGTGGAAGACCTTCAATGCAAAAGACAGCAGATAACGCTTGGATGGTGGCAGATGACGTGGAAGACATCCGGACAACAAAAGGAAAATTACTGAATGAATGTCCCAGGTAGGGCAAGTCACGAGCAAAAAAACACACATTTGTCCTTCTGCAAGCGAAGACCATTTTGTTGCAAGACCTGAAATAATGTTCTGAGATTGGCAAAATGTTCTTCTTCCGTCTTTCCGGATATCACAATATCGTCCAGATAGTTTGCTGCAGTAGGAACAGACGCACAAACAGTTTGTAGATATTGCTGAAACAATGCAGGGGCGGATGCACACCCGAATGACAGTCGTTTGAATCGATACAAACCAAGATGGGTGTTAACCACCAAAACGCGCTGGGATTCTTCGTCCACCGGTATTTGCAAGCACGCATCCGCTAGGTCCAACTTTGAAAAATATTTACCCTGGCACAGTTTGTCAAAAAGATCTTCCGGGCGGGGTAAAGGAAAAGTTGCAGTCACTAGTTGTGGATTCACTGTTGCCTTGAAGTCCACACAAAGTCTCAATTTTCCAGAAGGTTTTGGCAAAATTACTAAGGGTGATGCCCAGAGAGAAGCCTGCACACGTTCAATTACACCTTGTGATTCCAAATCGTGTGATGTTTTTGCGACCTCATCACGCAATGCGTGGGGAACATTGCGTGCTCTGAAAAATTTCAGTTGCGCGTTTACTTTCAGTTCCAAATGTGCTTTATAGTTCGTAGCGCAACCAAGGCCCGGTGCAAAAATGTCTGCAAATTCTTCACATAGATGAGAAACACTGTCTGAAGGCACAGTCTGGTTCACTGATAGGACAGACAACTGAAATAAATCGAAACCAAACAAGTTCACTGCAGAAGAAGAACGAAGGACATAAAATGACACAAGTTTTGTTTGACCTTTGTATGTTGCCAGAAGGCTGCACTGTCATAATAGGGGGATCTCTTGACCAGCGTAACTAGTTAACTTAACAGTTGCGGCACGCAACGGAGGTGAGCCCAGCAGTTTGTAAGGGTCTTGATTGATCAGTGAAACTGCAGCCCCGGTATCGAGCTGGAATGGTATCACTTTGCCGTTAATGTCCAAGTCCACATAAAGTTTATTGCCCTGCTGACGACAAGAGTGACTGTCTCGTGCAACGCGAACTGACACTGGTGCAAAATCACTTGCGACTTAACGGGAGTTCCGGCGATGTCGACGCACACCATTTGTGGGACGAACACAGTTACTGTTAGAGAGAGTGGCACTGGACGGAGTGGAATGAACTATATGAATTTCCATGGGCGAAGTTTCGCGAGCCTGAGTATCCTTGGTTCGATTCAGATTCCGGCGCGAAGCAAAGGGCCTGGAATGGTTTGGAGTTTCCGACCTGAGCTTTTTCTGGCAAACACTTTGAACATATCCTCTTTTATTACAGTAAAAGCAAATAGCTTGGCGTGATGGGCAGTTCTCACGCGAATGTCTAGTAGCACACCGTGGGCATGATTTTAGCACTGCATTTGCTTGCCGGCGCGGTACACATGGCTGATAGCCTGGCGGCAGCGGCGCGGCCGGGTGCGAGGGCTGTTTAGTGCTCCGTGCAGCTCGCCTGGCGAGCCGGTGAACCTGACACACGGCTGGCGAAGTTTCAAATGAGTCCTGCCGATCCAATATGTCCATCACTTGTTGAAGGGAGGGATTGACTAGTTTCAAAATCTGTTCCCTTATACGAACATCAGAAACGTTCTGTGCAATAGCATCACGCACCATAGTAATTGAATAAGGGAGTCCACATTGACACTCAAAAGCACAATCCCTAGTAAGGCCTCGCAAGGTTGCAAACCACTCCCGATTAGTCTGACCTGCTGTACGTTTTGTACGAAAGAAGGTATACCGTTTGGCAACTACATTGACTGATTCTTTGAAATATGCATCTAATGCAGACAAAATTTCGTCGTAGGACAGAGTTGCTACGTCGCGTCGGGGAAATAATTTGACTATCACACGGTACGTTTGTACGCCGACCGAAGACAACAAAAATGGCTGCCGCTCGTTACCTTGAATTCTGTAGGCGGCGAGATGGAATCCAAATTGGCGTGACCATTCCGTCCAGCTTTCCAGTGCAGCATCAAAAGGACGAAAAGTTGGTGCAACTGTGTGTTGTGGCTACGTTAGCGGTGGAGCGGCGGCTGACGCATAGTTTTGCATTGCACGTTGACCCTGGACAAGCTGTCCAAGGGCATCCAGTAAGACCTGCGTCTGCTGATTCTGTAAGTGATAAAATTCGGACAGTACATCTGGAGATTGTGGCAAAGCCATTACACAAGTAAATCAGGGCAGTATAGTTAAGAACACGGTATTGCCTCGTCGCCAATGTTGTGGGTTGGCAGGAGAGCCAACACCGTGTTACTAGAGGAAGGCGAGAGGCACGCGTTTTAGCTCACGCAGGCTGGCATGAGGTCTGGAACAGGACAAGGAAATTAGAATTTAGAAAAAATGGACGTAGCGGGTGGAATACTTGACTTTAATCCATTATTGGTGAACGTCGCTCTTGACGGTACATTATTTACAGTATCAATAGTAACTGGTAATGGTGCCTAGTTAGGTCATAGCAAATGACATAGCTGAAGGCTATGCTAACTATTGTCTCGGCAAATGAGAGCGTATTTTGTCAGTGAACCATCGCTAGCAAAGTCGGTTGTACAACTGGGGCGAGTGCTAGGAAGTCTCTCTAGACTAGACCTGCCGTGTGGCGACGCTCGGTCTGCAATCACTGATAGTGGCGACACGCAGGTCCGACGTATACTAACGGACCGTGCCCGATTTAAAGGCTACCACCTAGCAAGTGTGGTGTCTGGTGGTGACACCACATCTTCCTTCCCAGTGTCGGAGCCAACACCAACCTGCCACAACCTCAACAGAATTGCATCCCCCAGTTTCCAGGAATGTCAGCTCTTCTCCACTTCCAGCTCCCGTGCCGATAGGTGTTGCCCACAGTCTCCTGGGTCACCAGTTCCTCTGTTGGGCACTTCCTTCCCGAGCCTTTGAGATGGGCATCATCCTGTCATCATTCATGGGGAGAGAAGGTGGCAAATCTTCCATCAAGTTCTGGGCCAGATGTAGACTGCACCTGCAATTCTTCAATCAGAGTCTTGTTCGGAATCTTGGCTGTGTACGATGCTGTGCCATTTGTCAGCTACTGCTGACCAGGAGAGCTGCCGGTGTCATCACCACCACCAGGACTTGGCCTCTGCATTGTGAAATTACCAGGACATGGGTATCAGCTGTCGACCTTATCTCCATACTTTGTTGGGTATCAGCTGTCAACCTTATTTTCGTATATCATTCTTCTAACAAGTGAACCTTAGGCCATATCTTATTCTGCGACCAAATGAATATCTGACTTTGACTGTTTCACCATTAAGGCCTTCAGCCTGAGTTTGGAAATGTATAAATTCAGTGCTAATCACCAACGTTCAGAAACTATTGTAACTGATTAACTTTTCTCCAAAGAGGATCTTTTGGTTGATGTGTTTATTAATAAAACTATTTTACGTTGTTTATTTGGGCTGCATTCTTATTGTGCCTCAACTGGCGCCTTGCGTATCAACCTACATCTACGTCAGACACTTCCAGTAAAGGAGAAAAGTGTAAAGAAACATTAAAATTGAAAATGGAGGTCTTAAATATGTGGATAAGGTATTATTCCTTCTGTCCTCAGAAGAATATTTAGTTGCAGAAGTTAGGGATGTTGGATGCATCAAGTTCATCCACAGCACATCTGTACGCTGCAGACTCTCCACCTAGGTGGAAAGAGGAAGAAAGTCCGAAGTCCCATGATGATCACGCTACAGTGGAACTCAAATGGGTACAGATGGAGGAACTTAAGTGCTTAGCAGGGGTGATATATGTGCATTTCTAACACTCCAGTGGTAAAGAGCTATTTCATTCTTCAAAATGATGCCGTTAATGGAGAACAGGTAAAGGTTGGGAGTGACAATGTTTGTTAGTGAAATGAACTACTCCTTACTATCAGCTCTGACCACTCAACTAACAACAGTTGGTGTAACAAAATATGCCTGTAGGAAAGTCACTATGTGCTCTGTAAATTTTCTACCAAATTAGCTAGTCAGATGTGAAATTGAACCTTGTCATTAATAAACCTCCCCACCCATTCTCTCTCTCAGGAGGTTCTGGAGGTCACAGTCTGTTATTGGATTCTGATACCACCTGCTCCACGGGTTGAATAATTAATTTTCAATACTGGCAGAGAGTACCTTTTAGTAAGCTATGAGAAGTCATCAACTGACTTTATGACACTGTTTTATTACAATATTTTCTGTGTTATTTTTAATTATATATCACAGTGCATATGCTTGCATTTGGGAGAACAGTGCTTCAAATCCCCCTCTGGTCAAACAGATTTTTGTTTTCTGCAATTTAAGACAAATGCTGTGATAGTTTCTTTGAAAAGGACATGGCTGATGACCTTCCCAAATCTAAGCATGTGCTACTTCTCTAATGGCCTTGTTTGACATGTGCTACTTCTCTAATGGCCTTGTTGACAATTTATGAGTCAGTACCTGCAAGATGAGCATTGAAGTGCTAAAATAGGACCAAACATAGATCTGCACTGAGGTTGCAGACAGATTCAGGATGCCTATTAGTTTCCATCTGAAAAGTGTCCAGTCTTTGGAGGAAGTCTGAAAAATTTCTGAATGACTTTATGTGATTGTTTTAATTTTTTTAACTTAGGTGTTTATGTTTCATTCAATTTCAGCATGAAGCTAAAGAAGGGTTCAAGATGTATGGCCAAATGGCTAAATACTCATTTCTACTATTGGTGCACTATAATTGAACCAGTTGGTGAGGAGTGGAAAGTTAAATTTGATGATGGAACAGTTGCTGTAGTTAAAGCAAAAGATTTGGTAAGTCAGTAAACATGTTCATCTCGCTGTAAAATTAATCTGGATTTACATAAAAGTCTATTAGTAATACAACAGAAATACAGGGTGTTTCAAAAATGACCGGTATATTTGAAACGGCAATAAAAACTAAACGAGCAGCGATAGAAATACACCGTTTGTTGCAATATGCTTGGGACAACAGTACATTTTCAGGCGGACAAACTTTTGAAATTACAGTAGTTAGAATTTTCAACAACAGATGGTGCTGCAAGTGATGTGAAAGATATAGAAGACAACGCAGTCTGTGGGTGCGCCATTCTGTACGTCGTCTTTCTGCTGTAAGCGTGTGCTGTTCACAACGTGCACGTGTGCTGTAGACAACATGGTTTATTCCTTAGAACAGAGGATTTTTCTGGTGTTGGAATTCCACCGCCTAGAACACAGTGTTGTTGCAACAAGATGAAGTTTTCAACGGAGGTTTAATTTAACCAAAGGACCGAAAAGCGATACAATAAAGGATCTGTTTGAAAAATTTCAACGGACTGGGAACGTGACGGATGAACGTGCTGGAAAGGTAGGGCGACCGCATATGGCAACCACAGAGGGCAACGCGCAGCTAGTGCAGCAGGTGATCCAACAGCGGCCTCGGGTTTCCGTTTGCCATGTTGCAGCTGCGGTCCAAATGACGCCAACGTCCACATATCGTCTCATGCGCCAGAGTTTACACCTCTATCCATACAAAATTCAAACGCGGCAACCCCTCAGCGCCGCTACCATTGCTGCACGAGAGACATTCGCTAACGATATAGTGCACAGGATTGATGACGGTGATATGCATGTGGGCAGCATTTGGTTTACTGACGAAGCTTATTTTTACCTGGACGGCTTTGTCAATAAACAGAACTGGCGCATATGGGGAACCGAAAAGCCCCATGTTGCAGTCCCATCGTCCCTGCATCCTCAAAAAGTACTGGTCTGGGCCGCCATTTCTTCCAAAGGAATCATTGGCCCATTTTTCAGATCCGAAACGATTACTGCATTACGCTATCTGGACATTCTTCATGAATGTGTGGCGGTACAAACTGCCTTAGACGACACTGCGAACACCTCGTGGTTTATGCAAGATGGTGCCTGGCCACATCGCACGGCTGACGTCTTTAATTTCCTGAATGAATATTTCGATGATCGTGTGGTTGCTTTGGGCTATCCGAAACATACAGGAGGCGGCGTGGATTGGCCTCCCTATTCGCCAGACATGAACCCCTGTGACTTCTTTCTGTGGAGACACTTGAAAGACCACGTGTACCGCCGGAATCCAGAAACAGTTGAACAGCTGAAGCAGTACATCTCATCTGCATGTGAAGCCATTCCGCCAGACACGTTGTCAAAGGTTTCGGGTAATTTCATTCAGAGACTACGCCATATTATTGCTATGCATGGTGGATATGTGGAAAATGTCGTACTATAGAGTTTCCCAGACCGCAGCGCCATCTGTTGTTGAAAATTGTAACTACTGTAATTTCGAAAGTTTGTCTGCCTGAAAATGTACTGTTGTCCCAAGCATATTGCAACAAATGGTGTATTTCTATCACTGCTCGTTTAGTTTTTATTGCCGTTTCAAATATACTGGTCATTTTTTAAACACCCTGTATTACAGTGGTATGCATCTAAGAAGGCGGGTGATAGGCAATGATGAGTGGCAAGCAACAGTGTACCTTGTGACACTCCAACCAGTAGTGTCATTCTGCCATGTCTTGTCTGTATCAAGCATTATGGGATGTGCATAAAACATTTATGTCGGTTTTCATGTTATTTTACATAGGGTAAGTGTACTTATCCACAGAAGACTTCATTATTGGTGGCATAAAGCAAGCACAACAAGTATTACCTCAAGTAGTGACAGCGATAGTTTCCTCAGCATTTAAATTTTTGTATGGAGAGTCAAAAGCACAAATAGTGGCCTGATGTGGCACTCACTCAGGTGTTGCCAGTTTAACAGAGTGGACAGTGTCTAGAGCATGAGGTGTGTGGGATAGAGACAGCGAGCATACTGGTGACACCGCAAAGTAAGCTCTGTCCCTTCATGCACAGACTGCCCGCCTATTTATTTGCACATCACTATAAATGTTTGGCAGTTGGTTCACTCTTTTTTTTGTGTGCATGTTTATATTTAATTTGATAGTTGAACCAAGATTTCCTGAAAGTTAAGGGGAAGTGGGGTAAATAGTACATTTGAATTAGACTTGCAGATTTTTTCGTTTGTTGGAAGTTGAAGGTTTTTGAAGTTTTCTTGTTCGGTCTTAACACTTTGTACTCGCTTTTCCTGCAGGGAGGCGATGTATGTTTGACTTCAGAAAGTGGATGCTAAAAATACTAAAGTTACTTTGTGTGTACTCAACTCAAATTTAAAGTCGTGGCTATTGGCAAGCTATGAAACTGGATACACCACAATTAGAGATTGGTTAACCTTGTATTTTGTCATATTATGATCAATAATTTAACATGTGAAATTGACCTAGGAACAGTACATTTCTTATAGAAGCATCTACTTCTCAGTAAGAGAAGAGAAAATGCTCCTCTATATGGTACATATAGTATGCCACAACATGTAGTGCGAAAGTCTGTTCGTGGTTTCCCATAACTGAGCATTTCCTCCATTTTCTCATAGCCTCCTACGACAGTATTATTATTATTTCTTTCTTTTCTCAGACGTTATGTCTGGTCAAAAATGGAAAGTGATGTGGACCTTGATCAAGCGTGACTTCCTTTTAACTGTACGGTATATGTTATATTGCATTTAGGAACTTTCGGGTAATTGAACATGTATCAATAATTACGGATTTCTGTAGTTGTATATATAAGTTTGGATGTAGCTGTATTGCACTGATGATGTACTGGTGGATATTGTGTGGTATGACTCCTGTAGTTGATAGTATAATTGGTATAATGTCAACTTTATGCTGATGCCACATGTCCTTGACTTCCTCAGCCAGTTGGATGTATTTTTCAATTTTTTCTCCTGTTTTCTTTTGTATATTTGTTGTATTGGGTATGGATATTTCGATGAGTAGTGTTAATTTCTTCTTTTTATTGGTGAGTATGATGTCAGGTTTGTTATGTGGTGTTGTTTTATCTGTTATAATGGTTCTGTTCCAGTATAATTTGTATTCATCATTCTCCAGTACATTTTGTGGTGCATACTTGTATGTGGGAACGTGTTGTTTTATAAGTTTATGTTGTAAGGCAAGCTGTTGATGTATTATTTTTGCTACATTGTCATGTCTTCTGGGGTATTCTGTATTTGCTAGTATTGTACACCTGCTTGTGATGTGATCTACTGCTTCTATTTGTTGTTTGCAAAGTCTGCATTTATCTGTTGTGGTGTTGGGATCTTTAATAATATGCTTACTGTAATATCTGGTGTTTATTGTTCGATCCTGTATTGCAATCATGAATCCTTTAGTGTCACTGTATATATTGCCTTTTCTTAGCCATGTGTTGGATGCGTCTTGATCGATGTGTGGCTGTGTTAGATGATACGGGTGCTTGCCATGTAGTGTTTTCTTTTTCCAATTTACTTTCTTCGTATCTGTTGATGTTATGTGATCTAAAGGGTTGTAGAAGTGGTTATGAAATTGCAGTGGTGTAGCCGATGTATTTATATGTGTGATTGCTTTGTGTATTTTGCTAGTTTCTGCTCGTTCTAGAAAGAATTTTCTTAAATTGTCTACCTGTCCATAATGTAGGTTTTTTATGTCGATAAATCCCCTTCCTCCTTCCTTTCTGCTTAATGTGAATCTTTCAGTTGCTGAATGTATGTGATGTATTCTATATTTGTGGCATTGTGATTGTGTAAGTTTATTGAGTGTTTCTACGTCTGTGTTACTCCATTTCACTACTCCAAATGAGTAGGTCAATATTGGTACAGCATAAGTATTTATAGCTTTTGTCTTGTTTCTTGCTGTCAATTCCGTTTTCAGTATTTTTGTTAGTCTTTGTCTATATTTTTCTTTTAGTTCTTCTTTAATATTTGTATTATCTATTCCTATTTTTTGTCTGTATCCTAGATATTTAAAGGCATCTGTTTTTTCCATCGCTTCTATGCAGTCGCTGTGGTTATCCAATATGTAATCTTCCTGTTTAGTGTGTTTTCCCTTGACTATGCTATTTTTCTTACATTTGTCTGTTCCAAAAGCCATATTTATATCATTGCTGAATACCTCTGTTATCTTTAGTAATTGGTTGAGTTGTTGATTTGTTGCGGCCAGTAGTTTTAGATCATCCATGTATAGCAAATGTGTGATTTTGTGTGGGTATGTTCCAGTAATATTGTATCCATAATTTGTATTATTTAGCATGTTGGATAGTGGGTTCAGAGCAAGGCAGAACCAGAAAGGACTTAATGAGTCTCCTTGGTATATTCCACGCTTAATCTGTATTGGCTGTGATGTGATATTATTTGAATTGGTTTGGATATTAAGTGTGGTTTTCCAATTTTTCATTACTATTTTTAGGAACTGTATCAATTTAGGATCTACTTTGTATATTTCCAATATTTGTAGTAACCATGAGTGGGGTACACTACCAAAAGCTTTTTGGTAATCAATGCATGTGTAGTGTAGCGACCTTTGTTTAGTTTTAGATTGATATATCACCTCTGCATCTATTATCAGTTGCTCTTTACATCCTCATGCTCCTTTGCAACAGCCTTTTTGTTCTTCATTTATAATTTTGTTCTATGTTGTATGTGTCATTAATTTCTGTGTAATGACTGAAGTGAATATTTTGTATATTGTTGGTAGGCAGGTTATGGGGCGATATTTAGCTGGGTTTGCTGTGTCTGCTTGATCTTTAGGTTTCAGATAAGTTATTCCATGTGTAAGTGTATCAGGGAATGTGTATGGGTCTGCAATGTAACTGTGAAATAATTTAGTTATTATTATTTCTTCCCATTCCTGCTCCAGTCAAATGATCTTTTCCTATGGCTGTCCTCACACTTAACATGTAACCTTGTGCAATAATATCGGAGAAAGCTAGAGAGAATGCTCTGAGTGGAAACTCTGACTTATTGCCAGTTAAACAATCTACTGACCTCCTTTGCTAAATAATATACTCCTGAAAGAGAAACACACATGCAAAAATAGTAGAAGCCTGAGTGTGGTCAAAATAATCCACATCTAATGATTAAAATTATCAAACCACATGTAATTGACTCTGTATTATGAATCTCATAATAAAGCACACTTTTACCACTACATTTTAGACTCTGAAGCCCCTCTGCTATAGGGCAATGCCATCCACAGATAACTTCGTTGGTGAGAGCACAGAAGAGGCAGTAACAGTGTTAAACATTCAAATTCAGGTACATTGAAGAAATATTTTAATAGTGAGGTAAGGTAGCACACATTTGCCACTACATTTTAGACTCTGAAGCCCCTCTGCTATAGGGCAATGCCATCCACAGATAACTTCGTTGGTGAGAGCACAGAAGAGGCACTAACAGTGTTAAACATTCAAATTCAGGTACATTGAAGAAATATTTTAATAGTGAGGTAAGGTAGTCTTGTATTTTTAAGTTTATGTGCTATGTGTGAAAAAAAAATATTGTTGAAGCCTACTATTCATGAAATTGCTGTAGCTTAACTTGTTTAAGGTTTTTCTGTATAGTGTGTATACATGTAAGCAGCAAGTCCTTAAAAACTCCTTATATTTATAAGATCCTTCAAAACAGAACCATTTGTTTGTTAGCGATTCATATTGCTCCTCACAATCACCACCAGCTTCCAAGCTGTTGCTGTTGTGGAGCATATTCTGTGTAGAATTACTAACTGTCTCTTTATACTGCCTTGTGATCCTCTAGACAAAGAAGCTATCTCTTACCTTTCCTGTCTTGTGGAATATTCAGTGCATGTAATGTGTCATATGAAACAGCAGCCACCTGCCTCAGACAGGACAAACTATTGACAACCTCTTTTGAACACAGGTCAGAGCACTGCTACAAGGTCATTCTCCACTATTGATTTCTTGATATGCTCTAGGAATGGAAAGTGTTTGATAATTTGCACTCTTGTGATCACTCCTGATCTGGGTATTCCTGGCATAATTGTGTGTAAAAGATTGCTACCAATGTGCTTAGGACAAGCTATGTACTGTATAGTCAAGAGGCTGTACTTGGACATCATGACAGCATCCAGGAAATGGTGAATTATGGTACAAATATGATCCACGCAACTGATGAAGCATCAATTCTTCACACTTCAGGCTAAGAAAAATGATAGCCTTTATCCTGACTAAATGGTAAGTGCTCCTCTACCATTAGAGAAAGGTGGGTGGCATTTTGTAGATTCAAGAGCTGGTCAACTGCAAAGAAACTCACTGCTGTGCATATGGCAAGGGCAGAATGTCACATAATTACTGAAGAGAGAGGAAAAAAAAGATTTGGCAACAGCTTCTGAAAGCCATAAATTGCTCCACTAAAACAACACAAATATGGGAAACTATTGGAAATATTGTTAGGGAGAGGTGTTAGGTGCCATATTAGTGTTGCAATGAGTAAGGGATGTCTAGTGACCACCAAAGAACATATCACTCAGACTGCTGGAACATTTTGTTTGATTCATCACTTCCTCTAGCAGGTACTGAGCATTAATGTGAGTTATTGTTGAGAGTGGCAACTTAGATTTCAGTTATAGCAATAAAAATATATATATAGCTACCCATTCTGTTTAAGTTGTCTTTTTTTAAAATTTGAAATGGCTGAGAGGACAATTTGCCCCCTTGTGGAAACAATCTGTTGTAGTTACCATTCCCAAGCCTGGGAAGCATTGGACATCCATCGTAGCTGTTAATGTGTTGCCTTCACTAGCTGTTTGCGGTCTTCATATCAAGACAGCTGCTTAATTGCTTTTAACGTAAATTCTAGAAGTATCGTTATACCATTGTTAGACAGATCTTGCTGTAGGAGGCTGTACATGTTTTTCTTCTCTTGCATCACTTAATAGGTATTTCCTCCACAATCACGAGAAAGCTTATAATGCTAGTTGTATGGCCCTGTGCTTGGAACTTCTGAGGATTTCATGTGCTTTATTTTTTTAGGAGGATTCCTTTCAGTGCATAATTTTTGTACAGTTCATGAAATCCTGTCTGTTCATTTTGTTGAAGAGTCCTTCAAAGTCTTATATGAGGCGTGACTTGATTTTTGATGGCTGTAGAGAGCGTTACTTCCACAGCAAAGTACCCCATACAGTGCTCTTAATGTATGAATGAATTTTCAAATGTTAGTTCATCTTTCAGAATTGCATCTAGGTATACACAATTTGCAGATATTAATTTTGGAGACTGGAGGAATGGACGCCTAAACTATTTTTGACATTTATGAAAATCATAATTCTATTTCCAACAATGCCTAATTCATTGTTCACATTTTTAAAACGTGCCTCCTTTCCTTAGTTCTTGTATTTGTTTTACTAAACTTTCTTTTACAATTTCTTGTAACTCTGATTTTTACATGGGCAGTATTATTTTTGTTTCCTGTTTGCATAGATAGTTTTTTGTTCGTATAATTTAATACAGGCAGAAACATTATATTAGCAGATAAATGTTAATTACCTTGATATGGCTTTCTTGTTGTCTATGTTGTCTGTTCCTGTTTATGCTTTCCAATTAATAAGTCCAAGGTCTTTTTGTTTCAGTAAAAGTCACTGGAACAGTGTAGCTTTGCAACATCATCAGTATTTATTCATAAATTCTGGATATTTTCTACAGCAACACTTGTTAAGTAAAGTCATTGTGCAACATTTCAACACAACACTAAGAACTTGATAGTTACTTTGACCAGTCTCGACAACTCAAGTATTATGTGTATGTGGTGCCTAAAATTTCTAGATCCTTCGAGAACAGTATGTAATTCAAATGCATTTTATTATAACTGTCTTAATGGAAATTACTTTTTAGGTATAATTTACATAATGTTTCGGAAATGATTATGTATATGAAGATTTATGCACCTAATAATTAGTAATGAAGGTTGGAAATTTTAACAATATAAAAACTATCAGTTCCTGTCTTTATATAATAGCTATTGAAACATTCATAATAAGATTAGAGAAATTAAAAATTAAAACAGAAATTTTATTTACATGGTAACTAAAGCATAATAATATTATTTTCACTGTAAAGTGGTTTTTGACCTATTCAACTTAACAATTGTGATTACTAATTTTCATTGTTCAAGATCGATGTTGCTGATTGGACCAATATGAAAAATAAAATTATGTTATCAAGAAAATAGTGTTTTGGTGATAAAACATATGCATAATTATTTTTAGGTGTGGAATGTATAATTTAAGTATAAAAGTTGAGTCAGGCCAACATTTATATGGAATCTAACATTTCAGTTGAAGTGTGGAAGTTCAGAGAAGACAAGATTCATTACAATGGGAATGGCTCAAAGGTAATTATGTAGCTTATGACCCAATCAGAATACAAAACTACATTGTTTAATGTTGTTATTAATGCTTATACGTTGTTTACTTTTCTTTTAGAATAGATTCTTCATGCAACTTTTTCATCAGAAAGTCATATATTTTTGTCAAGACACAGTGAGTTACACTGGTGTAATGTGTTTTACTATCATTGTTTGGTTTTTGACCTATTTAACTTAACAATTGTGATTACTAATTTTCATTGTTCAAGATCGATGTTGCTGATTGGACCAATATGAAAAATAAAATTATGTTATCAAGAAAATAGTGGTAAACACATGTGATAAACTGTGTGAATACCTTGCAGTACGTGCTGTGTAGCAATGCAGGCACACTGCACATTTTGAGGTCCACATATTGATTCATGCAGAACTTAACACTGTTAGAAAGTGATACCTAAGGTATTCAATTAGATTCAAACCAACAAAAATGGTTGCCCATTTTTTAAGCTATACAGAGTGGAAGAAAGTTGGAAATGCTGGTATCTGTGTCTACAGGTGTGCCTAATTACTATTACAGAGATTTAACACAAAGGGATTATATTAACCAGTGTGTTCACTTCATAACTATTTCTCTGACACGGGTCCTACATGATGAACAAAACTCTAGGTTGTATCATTAGCAGTTGAATTGAAGCTTTTCAGAGATGACTGTGTAGTATTCATAAAGCAGACATCTATGGCAATCAACGCAGCTTAGTGAGAAGACTTAATGAGTAAGGATTTTCTTCAGATTTTGTAAAATAACTTCTAGCAGTTTGCAGCTCCGTTAGAAAAAAAATGTGGGAACTAGGACCTTTGATTGCACCAGTCCTCACCATGGTTAGAACTGACAACTCACACCTCTGTTGCATCACAAGACACATGCAGAATCACTGAGGTAATGAGACACTTCTGGGAGCAGGTGTCTCTCATTACAATACTGATCACTGAGCCCCATAATACATATACAACACTAAAGGTAAGAAAAATTTATACTTACACGAAGAGCGGTGTTCATGGAATTCAAAAATTAAAATTAATCTTATGTTTGGATTATATAGCATATGTCATTGAAATAGAAAGGGAATGCCAAGTGAATTTAGTGGAACAATTCAGGCCCATGTATGCACTATCACAGACTTGCCAAACATTTGAACAATGTTGCCAATTTTTTATTGTGGTATGGGCAGCTCAGTAATGAAGTGCTTGTCATGCTCATCACAGGCTGTCAGATGGGAACCATGTGCATGTTTCATTTTTATGCAGCATTTTCTCCTGATACTTTCTAATGGCACCTTTCAGGCTATCTTTATTTGAAGTATTAATTAAATTTGATGTAGATATCCAAAGCTTTCAGGCATGGAAAGCGGCTATTAACACCGGTATTATATAATTTCAGCTCAGGGATAGCAGAGCTAGTGATATTAGTTTCTGCTCATGCAGGATATCGCATTGAGGTACTAATTTTCTGTAACGATTACAAGTTCCCCAAAATACAGGTGGATAAAACACTTACATTGACAGTTTGCAACAAAAGCTTATTTTTGGTGCAATTAAAAGTAATTGAAAATCAGCCTTGCCCAGCGTATGCAGCTCGAGTATCATGTCGTTTTTGGAAACCCAGAATCTACTGTGTAGGAATCAACATGGATTCCGGAAACAGCGATCGTGTCAGACCCAACTCGCTTTATTTGTTCATGAGACCCAGAAAATATTAGATACAGGCTCCCAGGCAGATGCTATTTTTCTTGACTTCCGGAAGACGTTCGATACAGTTCCGCACTGTCGCCTGATAAACAAAGTAAGAGCCTACGGAATATCAGACCAGCTGTGTGGTTGGATTGAAGAGTTTTTAGCAAACAGAACACAGCATGTTGTTATCAATGGAGAGACGTCTACAGACGTCAAAGTAACCTCTGGCGTGCCACAGGGGAGTGTTATGGGACCATTGCTTTTCACAATATATATAAATGACCTAGTAGATAGTGTCGGAAGTTCCATGCGGCTTTTCGCGGATGATGCTGTAGTATACAGAGAAGTTGCAGCATTAGAAAATTGTAGCGAAATGCAGGAAGATCTGCAGCGGATAGGCACTTGGTGCAGGGAGTGGCAACTGTCCCTTAACATAGACAAATGTAATGTATTGCGAATACATAGAAAGAAGGATCCTTTATTGTATGATTATATGATAGCGGAACAAACACTGGTAGCAGTTACTTCTGTAAAATATCTGGGAGTATGCGTACGGAACGATTTGAAGTGGAATGATCATACAAAATTAATTGTTGGTAAGGCGGGTACCAGGTTGAGATTCATTGGGAGAGTGCTTAGAAAATTTAGTCCATCAACAAAGGAGGTGGGTTACAAAACACTCGTTCGACCTATACTTGAGTATTGCTCATCAGTGTGGGATCCGTACCAGATCGGTTTGACGGAGGAGATAGAGAAGATCCAAAGAAGAGCGGCGCGTTTCGTCACAGGGTTATTTGGTAACCGTGATAGCGTTACGGAGATGTTTAATAAACTCAAGTGGCAGAATCTGCAAGAGAGGCGCTCTGCATCGCGGTGTAGCTTGCTCACCAGGTTTCGAGAGGATGCGTTTCTGGATGAGGTATCGAATATATTGCTTCCCCCTACTTATACCTCCCGAGGAGATCACGAATGTAAAATTAGAGAGATTAGAGGGCGCACGGAGGCTTTCAGACAGTCGTTCTTCCCACGATCCATACGCGACTGGAACAGGAAAGGGAGGTAATGACAGTGGCACGTAAAGTGCCCTCCGCCACACACCGTTGGGTGGCTTGCGGAGTATAAATGTAGATGTAGATGTAGATGTGCTGCATACAAAAATAATTTCATAACTACTACAAAAATGCAGAATTATATTGGTGCCTGTGGAATTAACGAGAAATGCGGTTAACTAATTATCTGACGCCACACAGTAATCAATTAATTTGATTCTTCAGATGAGAAGAGACTAAGAATTATGTTCATTAACACAGAAACCATCCTGTAGATGCGAACGATGTGCAATTCTACACCTCCATATGTTTTTCACCTTTATCCGTGTGTGTAGTGCATAATGACTAGCCTTTTCATTGCCTTCTTAATGTTCCCCTGTTTGGTTTCTAAATGATGTAAAGAAAGAACTGAAATTCATATCGGATATGATTCCTTCAAATCTTTCCAGTGGCATTTTTTGTGTGTTGTTGATTGGTATTTGTAAACCAAACCACTGTTCCTTCTCCCATGAGGTATTGGATCTAGGTTGCCAGAAGCAGTTGTGTTTGAAATCGAAAGTCACAAGTGAAACACACACTTGATTACCTGGATTTCCATGTTCAAGTAGTTATTTAAATGAAAGTAAGAAGAAACCATAATTTATCCATTGATATAGCTCATTGGAGCAGCAGCAGAACAAAATTATCATACATAATCTTTCAATTACATTTGTTTCACTGTGACCAGCAGCTGAGCCAATAGTAAGCCATAGTCATGATCACAAATTTGTAGCTGTCTGTAGCTCTGCCAGAGTCCATACTATATATTAGATTGCTGAGTAATATATTGTGACCCAAATTTATCTGTAGTCACGGTGTTAAGCCAATAGAAATTGTTGCAGAATTCTACTTGCTTCGCCAGCCTCCGAATGTCATTTTGTGTTGGGCTTTTCCTATTGCCTTTACAAAGACACAGAGGGGTAAATGTGAGCATTCTGTGTGATGAAACATCCAAGATTCTTGTCTTCCAGAAATACTGGTTATGTGCATCAGGACCACATACTGATGGGAAAGTACTTGCAATACAAGCTGAAGCAATACAACAACTTGATAGTCCAGTGAGATCTGAACCCTTTCACAAGATCACAAGATGAGCATAGTGCCATGGAGCAAAAGTAATACTGCTTCATTTAGTGCTCTGCCATTGCTCTGGTCCCAGTTAATGCAAACATTTCCCAACATGAAAGACAAGAAGCCAGTTGAAATTTACTGCTTCATTTAGTGCTCCGCCATTGCTCTGGTCCCAGTTAATGCAAACATTTCCCAACATGAAGGACAAAAAGCCAGTTGAAATTTAATCATGACGTGACCTTCATGGTGTCAAAAAATTAAATTTGCAAGCTCAGTGTCACATAAATGTGATTACTTCATTAATATGAAAAGAGAATATTATGAGAATTAAGCAGGGCCACTCAGAACCAATCCTGAAAGTGAGTGAATGACCATGATGTGCCAAACATCGTCAGTAATACTGCCAAGTCTCAGATGCATTAAAAATATGAAAAACTCCATGGACAGCTCGTAATGTCCTCACTTCTATCCACAGCCTTCTCCAGCCAGCCCTCCGTGAAGCTGCACTATCAGACAACAATGCAAGGGAAGGCTTCAACTGACAGATTGCACCACTGAAAAGTGCAAATGAGTTGCACAATTATCCTGTTGGGTCTGCAATGAAAGCTTATTGTAACAAAACAAAAAATGTTTTCAAAACGACCCTGTCCAAAATGTCAAGAAACTGTAAGATACTATGCACTGTTGATATCAAGCCTGCTGTTTATATGTCTGGTCTTGTCATACACAACTAGAATATCAGGAATACCTCCAAAATGTGGAGATTTTGTGGATAATAGACTAATACATTGCTGCCACATTGTAAGAAATAAAAATGTGGATTCAGAAGAAGGAACTATTGAAGCAGAAACAAAACAGAAGGAATCAGCAAATGTGCAGTTCTGCACTTTCATACATTTTTCACTCCAGATCTACCATAGTTAATGTGTACCAGGAGACAGATGACATGGAGAGTTAAGATTCATCACTTCCTTGTGACAGTTAGAAGCTCAGCTGAAGTAGTGATGGAAGGAAATGATAAGACAGAACTTTTGCAGCAAAAGTGGAACTGATATCGAAAGCAGTTACCGTTTTTGAAAATGAGCGCTGTAAACTATTACTGCAGTAAACTCTTTCACATTGCCGTAATCGTAGCTGAAGTAGCTTGCAATGTGAAAGGGGAGAGCAGGGTAGTTTATGCTTGAAAAGATCTTCATGGAATCAAAGAACCTTACTTTAATAACTAAAAGTTCTCTCTGAAGTGGTAATTATTCAGAATGTTTCCTCAAGATGATTATGAGAAGTTAAGTGTATTTAGCAAGTTAAATCAGTCGCACACCTTCAAATCGCTATGATGATAACAGAGTTGCCAAACAATGCCCACGGCATTGTGAAGTCTTGACTATGCTAGTGGTTAGAAGAATCCATTTCTGGAGCTGGAATCATGTGTGATCAGACCTGGACATCTGACCTAGGGCAAGCCACTAATGCTCATCGAATTTCAGATAGTCTTTGTTTTTGAATTGCTGTACAGAGCAACTTGCAGCTAAAACAACTTGGTGTTGTACAACAATTAAGAGCTTTATACATTCATGATACCAGCTACAAAAACACATTCTTCTAGCCACTACTGTAGTGAAGACTTTGCAACATTGTAAGCTTTGTTTGGCAGTTCTGCTACCATAACAGTACTTTGCCAGTATGGAACTGATTTATTCTGCTAAATTTGCTTGACTTTTTCTTGTCACCTTGATGAAATATTCAGAATAATACCCACTTAAGATATCAATTTGAGTTAGTGAAGTTCTTTGATTTGAATGAGATCTTTGGAGAGCTATCTAAAAGGTATCAGATAGATTATATAATGGTAAGACAGAGATTTAGGAACCAGGTTTTAAATTGTAAGGCATTTCCAGGGGCAGATGTGGACTCTGACCACAATCTATTGGTTATGACCTGTAGATTAAAACTGAAGAAACTGCAAAAAGGTGGGAATTTAAGGAGATGGGACCTGGATAAACTGAAAGAACCAGAGGTTGTACAGAGTTTCAGGGAGAGTATAAGGGAACAATTGACAGGAATGGGGGAAAGAAATACAGTAGAAGAAGAATGGGTGGCTTTGAGGGATGAAGTAGCGAAGGCAGCAGAGGATCAAGTAGGTAAAAAGACTAGGGCTAGTAGAAATCCTTGGGTAACAGAAGAAATATTGAATTTAATTGATGAAAGGAGAAAATATAAAAATGCAGTAAATGAAGCAGGCAAAAAGGAATACAAACGTCTCAAAAATGAGATCGACAGGAAGTGCAAAATGGCTAAGCAGGGATGGCTAGAGGACAAATGTAAGAATGTAGAGGCCTATCTCACTAGGGGTAAGATAGATACTGCCTACAGGAAAATTAAAGACACCTTTGGAGATAAGAGAACAACTTGTATGAATATCAAGAGCTCCGATGGAAACCTAGTTCTAAGCAAAGAAGGGAAAGCAGAAAGATGGAAGGAGTATATAGAGGGTCTATACAAGGGCGATGTACTTGAGGACAGTATTATGGAAATGGAAGAGGATGTAGATGAAGATGAAATGGGAGATATGATACTGCGTGAAGAGTTTGACAGAGCACTGAAAGACCTGAGTCGAAACCAGGCCCCCGGAGTAGACAACATTCCATTGGAACTACTGACAGCCTTGGGAGAGCCAGCCCTGACAAAACTCTACCATCTGGTGAGCAAGATGTATGAGACAGGCGAAATACCCTCAGACTTCAAGAAGAATATAATAATTCCAATCCCAAAGAAAGCAGGTGTTGACAGATGTGAAAATTACCGAACTATCAGTTTAATAAGTCACAGCCGCAAAATACTAACATGAATTCTTTACAAACGAATGGAAAAACTAATAGAAGCCAACCTCGGGGAAGATCAGTTTGGATTCCATAGAAACACTGGAACACGTGAGGCAATACTGACCTTACGACTTATCTTAATCTTTCTTCTAAGGAAAGGCAAACCTATGTTTCTAGCATTTGTAGACTTAGAGAAAGCTTTTGACAATGTTGACTGGAATACTCTCTTTCAAATTCTAAAGGTGGCAGGGGTAAAATACAGGGAGCGAAAGGCTATTTACAATTTGTACAGAAACCAGATGGCAGTTATAAGAGTCGAGGGACATGAAAGGGAAGCAGTGGTTGGGAAGGGAGTAAGACAGGCTTGTAGCCTCTCCCCGATGTTGTTCAATCTGTATATTGAGCAAGCAGTAAAGGAAACAAAAGAAAAATTCGGAGTAGGTATTAAAATTCATGGAGAAGAAATAAAAACTTTGAGGTTCGCCGATGACATTGTAATTCTGTCAGAGACAGCAAAGGACTTGGAAGAGCAGTTGAATGGAATGGACAGTGTCTTGAAAGGAGGATATATGATGAACAACAACAAAAGCAAAACAAGGATAATGGAATGTAGTAGAATTAAGTCGGATGATGCTGAGGGAATTAGATTAGGAAATGAGACACTTAAAGTAGTAAAGGAGTTTTGCTATTTGGGGAGCAAAATAACTGATGATGGTCGAAGTAGAGAGGATGTAAAATGTAGACTGGCAATGGCAAGGAAAGCGTTTATGAAGAAGAGAAATTTGTTAACATCGAGTATAGATTTAAGTGTCAGGAAGTCATTTCTGAAAGTATTTGTATTGAGTGTAGCCATGTATGGAAGTGAAACATGGACGATAAATAGTTTGGACAAGAAGAGAATAGAAGCTTTCGAAATGTGGTGCTACAGAAGAATGCTGTAGATTAAATGGGTAGATCACATAACTAATGAGGAAGTGTTGAATAGGATTGGGGAGAAGAGAAGTTTGTGGCACAACTTGACCAGAAGAAGGGATCGGTTGGTAGGACATGTTCTGAGGCATCAAGGGATCACCAATTTAGTATTGGAGGGCAGCGTGGAGGGTAAAAATTGTAGAGGGAGACCAAGAGATGAATACACTAAGCAGATTCAGAAGGATGTAGGTTGCAGTAGGTACTGGGAGATGAAGCAGCTTGCACAGGATAGAGTAGCATGGAGAGCTGCATCAAACCAGTCTCAGGACTGAAGACCACAACAACAACAACAACATCCAACTGTCATATTTCGCACTCAGAGTTAAGTACCTTAGCTACAATTATGGCAATGTGAGAGAGTTTATTGCAGTTATGCCTTGTCTGCATAGTTGCAAAGGACTCACTTTTGAAAATGGAAGCTGTATTCAAAATGTGTTCCAGTTTTGCTTCGAAAGTTGTATTTTATCACTTCCTTTCATTACTACGTCAGTTGAGGTGCTAACTGTCTCAAGGAAGTGATGAACCTTAATCCTCTGCATCATATATCTCCTGGCAACCTTGCAGGAGTAGTCATAGTCGTCTGCTTTGTGAATACGAAGTTGTATCACCAACAAAACAAGAGAAAGTCTCTGAACAGATTTGAAACAACTGACAGGGACACAAATTCGAATTTTGTTCACCATTTCAGTATCGAGCAAGATGGGAAGAATTACAGAAGCAATGAAAAAAACTTGTTGGTATGCATTACGTATGGTAGATCTGGAAGTGAAAAATGTGTGAAAGTGCAGAACTACATATTTGCTGATTCTTTCTGTTTTGTTTCTGCTTCAATACTCATACATTCAGTTTCTTCTTCTGAATGCACATTTTGATTTATTACTCTGTGGCATCAATGTTTGCCCACAATATGTCCACATTTTGGTGGTACTCCTGATACTCTAGTTGTGTTTGACACAAGACCGGATTTACATAGTCTGATTGAGACCAACAGTGCAATGTATCTTATTTTTCCTTGACGTTTTGGACAGAGTAATTTTGTACACATTTTTAGTTTCATTAAACTAAGCTTTTACTGCAGGCCAAACAAGATAAATTTACAACTCATTTGTATTTTTCAATAACATAATCTGCTGTCAGTTTGAATCCGTCTCTTAGATCGGTACGCCGGAATGCAGCTCCACTGAGGGCTGACGGGAACTGGCTGTGGGTAGCAGTGAGGACTTTGTGAGGTGTCCATGAAGTTCTTCATACTGCTAGGGCAGTTGGGGCTTGGCAGTGTTGCTTGACAATGTTAGGAACCTTGTGATCATTCACTCATTTTTGGAATTGGTCCTGAGTGATCCCACTAAATTCTCATAATATTCTCTTTTCATACTGATGAAGTAATCTGAATACTCATCGTGTTTATAGGACATCATGTTTGTAAATTTAATTTGTTAACCCTAGAAATGTCATTCCATTCTTAAATTTCAAATAGTTTTGTATTTCATGTTGCGAAATGTATGCATTTGCTACCACCAGAGGAATGACAGAGCATTAAATGAAACAGGATCATGATTGGTGTGTGGTACAATGCTTCTCTCTTGATCGAAGTCAAGGGTAGTTACTGATTCAGATGTCATTAGGTTGCTGATGCTTATCACTTGAGCTGTCCTTTTTTTTACTCTGTCAATAACCAGGGCAGAATTCAGTAACAAAAGAAATTTCATTGTGCCAGCTGAATGATCAGCCTATTTTTTGTTTTTAATTGTCAACTTTCTTCTGTAATACAATAAACTTCATTCATTACTAGCTTGTTATTGTGTTATTGTTACTATTGTAATTGTTTTTCGCTCACTTGCAAGAGCTTTCCAATCAGTATTTGGTCCTGATGCACATGACCAGTATTTCTGGAAGACAGGAACCTTGGATGTTTCATCACACAGAATGCTCACATTTACTCCTCTGTGTCTTTGTCAAGACAATACTAAAACCCAACATGTAAAGATAATGGGAGGCTGGTGACACAAGCATAATTCTGCAACAATTTCTGCTGGCATAATACCGTGACCACAGAAAAATTTGGGTCACAATATATTACTCAAAAATCTAATGTACAGTGTGGACTCTGGCACAGCTACAGATAGCTACGAATTTGTGATCATGACTGTGGTTTACCATTGGCTTAGCTACTGGTTATAGTGTTACAAATGTAAATGGGAAACTATGTTTGATAGTTTTGTTCTGTTTGATAATTTTGTTGGAATGAATGATGCCAGTTAGTAAATTAGAGTTTCTTCTTAAGTGCCTCGTAGTCGGTCAATAATATTTGCACAAATTTCCCTGAAGCACAATAGTACTGAGTGTCTCGGTGTGAGTTTGAGAGGTTGCACAATAATATTGAAAACATCAAAAACTTTTTGAAACACTTTGTGTGGCACGGAAATATTGTGCCATCTGTGGGCAGTAGACAATATCCTTGACAGTCTCTTAGTTGCTACAGACAGTGGATATCAGTGTGTTCACTGTTCGTTTGGTTGTGATGTTGAAAATGAGTTCGAAACAAGACGAAAGTGCGTTATAATTGGAATGCATTGAAATGTGTAAATAATTTCTGGCATTGTGGGATGTTAGGAGGGATGAATACAGAAACAGAAATATTGAGAATGAATCATATGATATGATCAGAAAATACAGTGGAGGCCCACAAAGGACAATGTTATAAAAAAGTTAATTAATGCAAAGCTATGAGTAAATGTACTTTTATGTATAGTTATTTATGTGTGTTTATACATTAGCTATTGTCCTACCTGCAGGACACAACATATTTGCATTACTGTATCTCAAATGCTTTGAGATGGAACTGCATTTGTCAATTTAAAGTCTTTGAAAGAATTACCAGTGGCAAGGCATTATTGCATAATACACTGATGGGGGAAAAAGCAACACCAAAAAGTAATGAAAGTAGAATAATGAAATTTCGGGAATATATTTGTCTAGGTAAAGTATTTACATGTTAACATTGCAAGATCATAAGTTAGTGTAAGTGGAAGATAAGCCATTGCAAATGTGGAATGTTGGTACATTAATAACTGGTGTAACTGCCAGGATGTTGAATGCAAGTATGCAAACGTGCATACATTGTGTTGTACAGGTGCCAAATGTCAGTTTGTGGGATGGAGTTCAGTGCCTGCTGCAGTTGGTTGGTCAAGACAGGGATTGTTAATGCTGTCTGTGTGTGATGCTGGAGTTGTCATCCGATGATGTCCCATATGTGCTCGATTGAAGACAGATCTGGTGATCGAGCAGGCCAAGGCAATATGTCAATGCTCTGTAGAGCGTGTTGGGTTAAAACAGTGGTATTGGGCAAGTGTTATCCTGTTGGAAAATACTCCCTGGAATACTGTTCATGAATGGCACCACAACAGGTTTAATCACCAGATTGACATATAAATTTGCAGACAGGGTGCGTAGGATTACCACCAGAGTGCTCCTGCTTTTATACAAAATCGCACCCCTGATGACAACTCCTTTTAACCAACACACAGCCATCACAGGCACCTAGACAGAACTAGCTTTCATCAAAAAACCCAATAGACTTTCATCGTGCCCTCCAGTGATCTCTCGCTTGGCACCATTGAAGTTGCAAATGGAGGTGGATTGGGGTCACTGGAATTGCATGCTTCAGGGCCCCTGGCTCAGATCTGACCTTGAAGTAACTGATTTGTAACAGTTTGTTGTGTCAGTGTGCTGCCAACTGCTGCTCTGATTGCTGCTACAGATGCGGTATGATGCGCCAGAGCTATGTGGTTAACATGGTGGTCTTCCCTCTTGGTAGTGCCATGTGGCTGTCCAGAGCTCAGTCTTCTTGCAACCATACATTCTCGTGACCACTGCTGCCAGCAGTCATATACAGTGGCTACAGTCCTGCCAAGTCTTCCTGCAAAATCACAGAAGGAACATCCAGCTTCTCGTAACCCTATTAAACAACCTTGTTCAAACTCAGTGAGGTGTTGGTAATGGCATCTTTGTCACCTTAAAGGCATGCTTGACTAACATCAAATCACCATGTCCAATCTCAAAGATAACTAACACTCACAAATGTTGCAGCATGTATTTGCATCCTCATAGTGGTGCTACTGGTGCCACTCTTATCCAACTGGCATGAAATTTAAATATACATCATCTTTCAGATGTAAGAACATGCCTATCAACTTTCGTTTGTCCCACAGCTCCTTCTTGGTGTTGCAATTTTTTTCTGGTCAGTGTAGATAATGGTGACTTGGTGGAACTATGCCCCTCTTTGTGCAATTTGATCTTGTGGATGCGAGCATCTGCAGGGAATTTATTCTGAGGGGTGGGGGTGGGGGGAGGAGATACAAGACTATGACATTGCCATTTTAAATGTAAATGATGAGTTAATTTTGAGACATATCATGCCACAAGAACTAATTTTTATGGGTGACACAAAAAACATTATCTCCCAGAGAACTGATGGTTATCCACTCAATATTTGTTACATTCACATTACTTTGGTACTTAAAACAACAAACAATTACACAGCTACTGCTAAATAGAGTCTCACTACAATCAGCCATGTTGTGCTACATTTGAATAAATGAGAGGTTTAGTGGAATCATGGGAAATCACTTCTAGAAGTGTATAAGAAGTTTTTAATGAATGAAAACACCGTATCCAGATTCCAAAGTGGGATGGGGCCAGCGAGTGTCTATGTATATGGATAAGCATTTCTGGTAAGGTATCAGATGCTGGACCATCAGCACATACAAAGTTATGATAACCTGTTTCTTTTTTTTGTTCAGCCGGTATTCCCTCAAGTTTTCATGAGTGTTCTTAGATGCTCCTTGACCCAATATTCTTCCACCTTTTTTCACTGTTACAACAAAGATGAGCAATTATACAGCATCAGCATCTTTATGAACCACAATGTTATTGCACAGTACCACTGGGCAGTCTAGGGAGAACATCAATAATACCCACAATATTACTGTCCAGTTTTGTTTACCATCTAGGGACCGCTTTACTTTAATTTACGTAGTTATGTAGACTGACATGGAAATGCCAGGTAATCAGGTGTGCGTTTCACTTGTGACGTTTGATTTTGAATACAACTGCCTTCTGGCAGTCCTGGTACAATACCTTCTGCGAGAGGCAATAGTGGTCTGGTTTACAAATACCAAGGAACAACACACAAAAAATGCTGCTGTTATGATTCCAAGGAACCATCAGTGACATGAATTTGCTTCCCTTACATCATTATGGACCAAACACTGGGGGAACATTATGAAAGCAATGGACAGGCTAGTTAGTATGCTTGATATGTAAAGCTCTCAAGGCAAAAAGTGTATGAAGGTGCAAAATTGCACATTGCCAACATGTACAGTATAGATTCTGTGTTAATGAACATAATTTTCAGTTTCTTCTCTTCTGAAGCCTCATATTGATAGATTACTATGTGACATTGGATGATTAGTTAGCTGCATTTCTCGTTGATTCCATACTCACCAACATCTGCATTTCTGTGGTCATTGCGAAATCCATTGTGTGTGTGGCGCAAGACACAAGGTATACACATTCGATACTGAGATGCAAAGTGTTTGATGTGCTACTGTTTCATGATATGTGGGACTAGGTTGGTTTCTGATTCCTTTGGACCCCTGCGAAATAAGCTTTTCTTGCAAACTGTCACTGTAAGTGTTTTATTCATTTGTATTTTGGGAAAATTGTAATAGTTATGGAAAATTAATATCGCAGTATTTGACATGATATATGCTGCATATATAGATCAAATCTAATTAAATGCTTTAAATGTAGATACCTGAAAGGTGCCATTAGAAAGTATCAGGCGATAATGTTGCATAAAAATGAAACATGCTCGTGGTTCCCATCTGACAGCCTGTGTAAGATGAACATGACAAGTATTTCACTACTGAGCTACCCCTAGTGCAGCCAAGAACTGGCAACATCATTACAAATGTTTGGCAAGTCTGTGATAATGCAATTACTTCTGCACATGTGCCTGAATTGTTCCATTATTTCACTTGGCATTCCGTTTCTAATTCAATGACTAATGCTATAAGGTGTACAACTTTGCTTCTGCCGTTTGCCGATAGGTGGCAACAGTGAGTGGTAAGTAGTGGTCGAAAGAAACAGATCGCACACGTCAGGCAGTTATTTTGGACCTTGGTGAACACAACCTTATTCAAACATTAGTCGATCTGTGTCTACATCATAAAGTTGTTCCTGACTGAAAATGTCAGTTTCCGAGCCTAATTCTCGTCATTTGCTGGAGGTGTTACTGTTTTGTTTCAATGTGAAGAAACAGTGGCTGAGTCTCATCAAATACTCCCAAGTACGTATGGTAAGAACGCTATTAGTGAAAGATCGTGTCATGAGTGGTTTCAACACTTCAAGAACAGTGATTTTAACGTCACAGACTGGCATAGTAGGGGAAGAGAGAATGTTTTCGAGGATGCAGAATTGGAGACATTGCTGAGTGAAGACTCGCATCAAACTCAAGAAGAAATGGCACGATATGTGGGAGTGACACAGCATGCCATTTCAAAATGTCTCAAGGCTATGGACATGATTCAGAAAGAAGGAACTTGGGTCCCATGTGAGCTGAAGCCACATTGAATGGCGTTTGTGTGTTTGTGAACAGTTGCTTCAGAGGCAAAAACAGAAGGGATTTCTGCATCACATTGTGACTGGGGACGAAAAACGGGTTCATTACGATAACCCTAAATGCAAAAAATCATGGGGATATCCCAGCCATGCTTCCACGTTGAGAGCCTAACCGAATAGTCACAGCTCCAAGATCATGCTCTTCATTTGGTAGGACCAGCTTGGCGTCATGTACTATGAGGTGTTAAAACCAAGTGAAACAATCACAGGGGCTCGTTATCAAACACAATTAATGCATTTGAGCAGAGCATTAAAAGACAAACAGCCGCAATACAGCGAGAGGCACGATAAAGTGATTTTACAGCACGAAAATGCTCGACCCCACATTGCAAAAGAGGTCAAAACATATTTGAAAATGTTGAAATGGGAAGTCCTACCCCACCCGCCGTATTCTCCAGACATTGTTCCCTCTGACTATCACCTGTTTAGATCAATGATGCTGACCAACATTTCCAATCTCATGAAGAAGTCACAAAATTGGTTCGATTCGTGCATTGCTTCAAAAGATGAACAATTCTTTTGATGCAGGATTTGGGCACTGCCCAAAAGATGGGAGAAAGTAGTGGCCAGTGATGGAAAATACTTTGAATGATACACGTGTAACCAATTTGTTTCATTAAAGCCTCAAATGTTAGGGAAAAAACAGCAGAAGCAAAGTTGTACACCTTGTATATAATCCTCATGTAAGATCAGAGACTGAGACAGTAAATTTAATTTTTGAACTCCAGGAATGCCATAATTCACATTAGTATAAACTTGTCTTATCTTTAATGTTGCCTTACGGGGCTCAGTAATCAATATTGTAATG
The DNA here is from genome assembly GCF_023864345.2 of Schistocerca serialis cubense. NCBI lineage: Eukaryota > Metazoa > Arthropoda > Insecta > Orthoptera > Acrididae > Schistocerca > Schistocerca serialis. Next base: position 893,343,606 of record NC_064640.1, read on the forward strand.
AGAGAGATCTGCTCCCAGCAGCGTCTCATTAGCTCAGTGATTCGGCATGTGTCTTGTGGTGCAACAGGGGTGTGAGTTGTCAGTTCTAACCATGGTGGAAACTGGTGCAATCAAGGGTCCTAGTTCCCACGTTTTTTGCAATGAAGCTGGAAACTGCTAGAAGTTCTTTAACAAAATTTGAAGAAAATCCTTACGCATTAAGTCCTCTCACTAGGGAGACTCACTAAGCTGTGTTGATGGTCATAGATGTCTGCTTTATGAATACTACACAGTCATTTCTGAAGATCTTCAATTTAACTGCCAACGGTGCAAATTTGAGTTTTGCTCATCACGTAGGACCCATGTCTGAGGAAGAGTTATGAACTGAACACTCTGATTAATGTAATTCCACTGTGGTAAATCTCTTGTAACAGTAATTACGCACACCTGCAGACACGTACAGATACCAGCATGACCAACATGACCAACTTCCTTCCACTCTATGTAGCGTAAAAAATGGGCAGTTTTGTTGGTTTGAATCTAATTAAATACCTTAGATATCACTTTCTAAGAGTGTTAAGTTCTCCATGAATCAATATGTGGGCCTCAAAATGTGCAGTGTGCCTGCATTACTACAAAGCACGTATTGCAAGGTATTCACACAGTTCATCACACACATCTACCATAAGGAATCAGAAACCGTGATAGTGTGACTCACTGTGTCGTGACAAGAATATATGAATTCCTGATGAAAAAGTTGCTTGAGGAATCTGCTCTAAAAGGAAAATAAACTATTTATAAACATTAATAATAATATTAAGCAATGTAGTTTGGTATTCTGATTGGACCATAAACTATATAATTAATGTTGAGCCATATCTGTGTCTTGCATATTTGTGTAACACTGTACTCGTGATATAAAAACATTGTGTCTGCCTCCATTCGTATCCAGGGTGAAGTTCAGACTGTAGAAATTTTTTGTGTAGTATCACTCAACTACAGTAAAGCATGTTACGCTATCCAGAGCGATGACTGGTAGCTGGCACTTTTCACAGAGGATGTGTTAGTGCAATGCTGTGAGCACAGCTGCTACTGATTCTTAACTGATGGGTCCCAGTGAGCTATGGTGACTGTGGCATTCACAGGCAGACACTTTGCCAAGAAATCTCTTGCAAAAATGTTATTGGACTCAACTGTTGTTAACTGTTGCCACAGTCTACAGTGCTGCCAGATTGTGCTGGTAGCTGGACTTTGAGAATTATCAGTATGGCTATGTTACTTGTCTCATGTTGAGATTGGCGTGGGCTTAGAGGCTGTGGTGTCGTTGAGCAGTTGCCGACCATGTTTTATGTCAAAGAGTGTACCTTCTATGTGACTGAGGATAGAAACTTGGGGTAAACTCTTTAACATAAATTTTTAAGGAGGGTATCCAATTCTAAATTTGTACCCTGGTTGTTGTGTTTTAGTTGAGGTGGTTGCCACTTGATATCATGATGTCACTGTTACTATATGCAACTTTAGATACTCGAAGAAAAACCATGTGCTTTTAACCTCTGTCCAGTAGTTTTGATTAGGCATTGGTTCTGCAAATGGATAGATACAGAGAGTCTGAGTTTAAAGTTAATTTAGCAGCTCAGGAAGTGAAGAAGAATATGATGCTACTTAAATGAAGATTTAAAGTGATAACAGTTTTTCAGATGACTATTCGCCGAGTGCTTGCACTGAAACAAGATAATTACGGCTATTGTGCTCCAGCCAGTAGCTCCAAGATTTTTCATTCACAGGAATCACTGCAGTTCATCTAGTGAAAAACTGTGCACATGTCATGTGTTACGTGGATCAGGTCATTTGCAGTGACTTGATAAACATCATTGTCATAGAGACAAACAGGTATACTACAGTGCAAGTATTTCACAGTGGAAAGATCCTTTTTATGACACTGATAAAACCACTTAAGAATTAAGGCTATTTATTGCCTTATTGTCAATAATGGCTGTGATGTGGGGTCTCAGTGGGGTACATTCGAGTGGGGTGAGTGCCCCAGGAATCAGTGTTGGGGCCACTTCTGTTCCTTATTTATATAAATGATATGCCCTCTAGTATTACAGGTAACTCTAAAATATTTCTGAATGCTGATGACACTAGCTTGGTAGTAAAGGATGTTGTGTGTAACATTGGCCCAGTTTCAAATAATGCAGTTCATGGATTGTAGAAAATAAACTAATGTTAAATCACAGTAAGACTCAGTTTTTACAGTTTCTAACACACAATTCAACAAAACCTGACATTTTAATTTCACAGAATGTGCATAAGATTAGTGAAACTGAATGGTTCAAATTTCTAGGTGTTCAGATAGATAGTAAACTGTCGTGGAAAGCCCATGTTCAGGATCTTGTTCAAAGATTTAATGCTGCCATTTTTACTATTCGAACGATATCTGAAGTGAGTGTTCGTTCGACACGAAAATTAGTCTACTTTGCTTATTTCCATTCGCTTATGACGTTGTTGTTGTGGTCTTCAGTCCTGAGACTGGTTTGATGCAGCTCTCCATGCTACTCTATCCTGTGCAAGCTTTTTCATCTCCCAGTACCTACTGCAACCTACATCCTTCTGAATCTGCTTAGTGTATTCATCTCTTGGTCTCCCTCTACGATTTTTACCCTCCACGCTGCCCTCCAATACTAAATTTGTGATCCCTTGATGCCTCAGAACATGTGCTACCAACCGATCCCTTCTTCTGGTCAAGTTGTGCCACAAACTTCTCTTCTCCCCACTCCTATTCAATACTTCCTCATTAGTTATGTGATCTACCCATCTAATCTTCAGCATTCTTCTGTAGCACCACATTTCGAAAGCTTCTATTCTCTTCTTGTCCAAACTATTTATTGTCCATGATTCACTTCCATACATGGCTACACTCCATACGAATACTTTCAGAAATGACTTCCTGACACTTAAATCAATACTGGATGTTAACAAATTTCTCTTCTTGAGAAACGCTTTCCTTGCCATTGCCAGCCTACATTTTATATCCTCTCTACTTCGACCATCATCAGTAATTTTGCTCCCCAAATAGCAAAACTCCTTTACTACTTTAAGTGCCTCATTTCCTAATCTAATTCCCTCAGCATCACCCGACTTAATTAGACTACATTCCATTATCCTTGTTTTGCTTTTGTTGTTGTTCATCATATATCCTCCTTTCAAGACACTGTCCATTCCATTCAACTGCTCTTCCAAGTCCTTTGCTGTCTCTGACAGAATTACAATGTCATCGGCGAACCTCAAAGTTTTTATTTCTTCTCCATGAATTTTAATACCTACTCCGAATTTTTCTTTTGTTTCCTTTACTGCTTGCTCAATATACAGATTGAACAACATCGGGGAGAGGCTACAACCCTGTCTTACTCCCTTCCCAACCACTGCTTCCCTTTCATGTCCTCTCGACTCTTATAACCGCCATCTGGTTTCTGTACAAATTGTAAATAGCCTTTCGCTCCCTGTATTTTACCCCTGCCACCTTTAGAATTTGAAAGAGAGTATTCCAGTCAACATTGTCAAAAGCTTTCTCTAAGTCTACAAATGCTAGAAACGTAGGTTTGCCTTTCCTTAATCTTTCTTCTAAGATAAGTCGTAAGGTCAGTATTGCCTCACGTGTTCCAGTGTTTCTACGGAATCCAAACTGATCTTCCACGAGGTTGGCTTCTACTAGTTTTTCCATTCGTCTGTAAAGAATTCGTGTTAGTATTTTGCAGCTGTGACTTATTAAGCTGATAGTTCGGTAATTTTCACATCTGTCAACACCTGCTTTCTTTGGGATTGGAATTATTATATTCTTCTTGAAGTCTGAGGGTATTTCGCCTGTTTCATACATCTTGCTCACCAGATGGTAGAGTCTTGTCAGGACTGGCTCTCCCACGGCCGTCAGTAGTTCCAATGGAATATTGTCTACTCCGGGGGCCTTGTTTCGACTCAGGTCTTTCAGTGCTCTGTCAAACTCTTCACGCAGTATCGTATCTCCCATTTCATCTTCATCTACATCCTCTTCCATTTCCATAATATTGTCCTCAAGTACATCGCCCTTGTATAGACCCTCTATATACTCCTTCCACCTTTCTGCTTTCTCTTCTTTGCTTAGAACTGGGTTTCCATCTGAGCTCTTGATATTCATACAAGTCGTTCTCTTATCTCCAAAGGTCTCTTTAATTTTCCTGTAGGCGGTATCTATCTTATCCCTAGTGAGATAGGCCTCTACATCCTTACATTTGTCCTCTAGCCATCCCTGCTTAGCCATTTTGCACTTCCTGTCGATCTCATTTTTGAGACGTTTGTATTCCTTTTTGCCTGTTTCACTTACTGCATTTTTATATTTTCTCCTTTCATCAATTAAATTCAATATTTCTTCTGTTACCCAAGGATTTCTACTAGCCCTCGTCTTTTTACCTACTTGATCCTCTGCTGCCTTCACTACTTCATCCCTCAAAGCTACCCATTCTTCTTCTACTGTATTTATTTCCCCCATTCCTGTCAATTGCTCCCTTATGCTCTCCCTGAATCTCTGTACAACCTCTGGTTCTTTTAGTTTATCCAGGTCCCATCTCCTTAAATTCCCACCTTTTTGCAGTTTCTTCAGTTTTAATCTACAGGTCATAACCAATAGATTGTGGTCAGAGTCCACATCTGCCCCTGGAAATGTCGTACAATTTAAAACCTGGTTCCTAAATCTCTGTCTTACCATTATATAATCTATCTGATACCTTTTAGTATCTCCAGGGTTCTTCCATGTATACAACCTTCTTTTATGATTCTTAAACCAAGTGTTAGTTATGATTATGTTGTGCTCTGTGCAAAATTCTACCAGGCGGCTTCCTCTTTCATTTCTGTCCCCCAATCCATATTCACCTACTATGTTTCCTTCTCTCCCTTTTCCTGCACTTGAATTCCAGTCACCCATGACTATTAAATTTTCGTCTCCCTTCACAATCTGAATAATTTCTTTTATTTCATCATACATTTCTTCAATTTCTTCGTCATCTGCAGAGCTAGTTGGCATATAAACTTGTACTACTGTAGTAGGTGTGGGCTTCGTATCTATCTTGGCCACAATAATGCGTTCACTATGCTGTTTGTAGTAGCTTACCCGCATTCCTATTTTCCTATTCATTATTAAACCTACTCCTGCATTACCCCTATTTGATTTTGTGTTTATAACCCTGTAGTCACCTGACCAGAAGTCTTGTTCCTACTGCCACCGAACCTCACTAATTCCCACTATATCTAACTTCAACCTATCCATTTCCCTTTTTAAATTTTCTAACCTACCTGCCCGATTAAGGGATCTGACATTCCACGCTCCGATCCGTAGAACGCCAGTTTTCTTTCTCCTGATAATCACATCCTCTTGAGTAGTCCCCGCCCGGAGATCCGAATGGGGGGACTATTTTACCTCCGGAATATTTTACCCAAGAGGACACCATCATCATGTAATCATACAGTAAAGCTGCATGCCCTCGGGAAAAATTACGGCTGTAGTTTCCCCTTGCTTTCAGCCGTTCGCAGTACCAGCACAGCAAGGCCGTTTTGGTTATTGTTACAAGGCCAGATCAGTCAATCATCCAGACTGTTGCCCTTGCAACTACTGAAAAGGCTGCTGCCCCTCTTCAGGAACCATACGTTTGTCTGGCCTCTCAACAGATACCCCTCCGTTGTGGTTGCACCTACGGTACGGCTATCTGTATCGCTGAGGCACGCAAGCCTCCCCACCAACGGCAAAGTCCATGGTTCATGGGGGGGGCTTATGCCGTATGGTATTATATTTTGGGGTAACTCTTCCCATTGTTAAAGGATATTTTCGGCTCAGAAACAGGCAGTTTGGGCAATAAGTGGTGTATGTTCACGAACCTCTTGTTGATCCCTGTTCACGAATCTGGGTATTTTGACAATCTACATCTACATTTATACTCCGCAAGCCACCCGATGGTGTGTGGCAGAGGGCACTTAACGTGCCACTGTCATTACTTCCCTTTCCTGTTCCAGTCGCGTCTGGTTCGCCGGAAGAACGACTGCCGGAAAACCTCGAAACTCTCTAATTTTACATTCGTGATCTCCTCTCTCCTCGGGAGGTATAAGTAGGGGGAAGCAATATATTCGATACCTCATCCAGAAATGCACCCTCTCGAAACCTGGACAGCAAGCTACACCGAGATGCAGAGCGCCTCTCTTGCAGAGTCTGCCACTTGAGTTTGCTAAACATCTCCGTAAAGCTATCACGCTTACCAAATAACCCTGTGACAAAATGCGCCGCTCTTCTTTGGATCTTCTCTATCTCCTTTGTCACCCCGACCTGGTACGGATCCCACACTGATGAGCAATACTCAAGTATAGGTCGAACGAGTGTTTTGTAAGCCACCTCCTTTGCTGATGGACTACATTTTCTAAGGACTCTCCCAATGAATCTCAACCTGGTACCCGCCTTACCAACAATTAATCTTATATGATCATTCCACTTCAGATCTTTACGCATGCATACTCCCAGATATTTTACAGAAGTAACTGCTACCAGTGTTTGTTCCGCTATCATATAATCATACAATAAAGGATCCTTCTTTCTATGTATTCGCAATACATTACATTTGTCTATGTTAAGGGTCAGTTGCCACTCCCTGCACCAAGTGCCTATCCACTGCAGATCTTCTTGCATTTCACTGCAATTTTCTAATGCTGCAACTTCTTTCAATGTATATATTCCTTACTGTCATTTCTTGTTAACAGTATTGGCTTATTTGCAAGACTAATCAGCTTTCACTCAGTTAATACTCGGCAGTAATCAAATCTGCATTTCGATCGGACTTCCTTAACCCTTGTGCAGAAAGGTGTGCAGTATACTGCTGCATCCATTTTCAGTAAGCTACCACTTGAATGCAAACGTCTTAGCAATAATCCACGCACTTTCAAATCAAAACTGAAGAATTTCCTCGTGCCTCACTCCTGCTATAATTTCGAGGAGTTCCTTGAAAAATTAAGATGATTCTTGTTGTTTTGTTGATTGCATTTACCTAAACCTATGGATAGACTTTTTACGGGTTCATAACTTTTTATTTTTATGTGTCATTACTTTTATGTTGTAATTTCATGTACTGACAGATTTCATGACCTTGGAGATTTGCTCCTCAATTTGGTACTATGGAACTTGACATGTACATAAACAAATAAATAAATAAATAAAATTATTACATATCTCTTCAGGTCATTGACTGACTTGTCACTCAGAGAACTCATGTGTATGGAACTGTGTAGCTTTCATTATTTCATCGTAAGAAACAATGGAATTGAGAAATCATTGATTTTCAGAGGAGAAAAGTGACAACAATTTAGTGGAAAGACAATTGTGACCTCTCTTACGATGATTCATGGGGCTGAAATTAAAGCTGTAAAGAACACATGGAAAAATGTTGAAACCAGTATCTGTTGTGGCATACAGTGATGCAGTGAGCAGAGTGGAGAAGATAGATCAGCACTTGGCTAACAGCCCAGTGACTCATAAAAGAAGAAAAAAGTATTACGAAAAATTTTTTTCCTTCTCTCAAACTTGCTTTGCGGACTGCACGTGACCTGTTGAAAAAGTCAGGAGGTAATTTAAATCCTCTCAGGTTTTGTGTTGCTTTATCAGAAACATTATTTCAAAACAAAATAAACAGAAGTTTACTTCAAAAGTAGCAGATTGTCCACCTTCAAGCTCCAATCCTAGCTAACAGATTGCCTGATGTATTTTGTGAATCATTACGCCAGCTGTGAAGGAACATCATCTGACAAGATCTTGTGTGATGTACAGCCATGTTTAGGATATGAATGGGAAAAAGGCAAGAAGTGAATCGAGGTGTTATTGTGGAGACTGTGATGTTGCTGTGTGCATTGTTCCCTACATTTGCACTTATCGCACAGCTACAAAGATTTAAAGTCATTGTGTAGTTCATGGTTTGACTTCAACAAAATTATTTGTAAGCTTCAGGATACTTTAGTCAAAAGAAAATATTATTGTTTGGAACATGATTCAGAAATATGGTATTGAGTTAATTTACACAGATAACTGCAAAGTTTTTATTTTCAAAAGAAGCATCCAGCTTTAAGCTTACATGTGGATGCAAGTAAAAATATTAAGCTTGTGAAGTTGGATGCCCCTTTTGAAGATAAAAACTTTGCAGTCCCGTGTGTAAATTAACTCCGTACCACATTTCCAAATTATGTTCCAAAAAATAGTACTGTATTTTCTTTTCACTAACGTAGCCTGAAACTTAAAACTATTCTTTTAATTTTTGTGTAGGTTGTTGAAGTTGAAGCATGAACTTTACTATGATTTTAATTGTTTGTAGGGGTGCGGTAAGCGCAAAAGTAGGGAAAAATGCACACAGGAACATCAGTTTTCACAATAACAACTCGATTCCCTTCTTGCCTCCTTACCCATTCACTCCCTGAACATGGCTGCACATCACACAAGTGTTTGTCAGATGATATTCCTTCCCAGTGGTTGGAATTATTGACAGAAATTGAAGCATCCTCAGTGGCACTTGGTAAAAAGAAGAAAACAAGTGGGGGAAAAAATGCTCAGAATTTGGAACACAGAAATTAAAGAAGACATTAAAAAAAAAAAAGAAAAAGCTTCTTTGAAGTTTCTACTGACAAACCCACCAGAGAGCTGGGAAACATACAAAGCGAATAGTGTGCAAACCACACCAAGAGTCATGGGACTCGTTCATGAGCAACTTAGAACATGACGTATTTGGTAGACAGCAATGTGCATACAAGGTCAGGAAACCCTGAAGAAGGAAGAAAATGACTGCCTCACTGAATTTTACAACCAGTGAACAATGGATAAATCATTGTACATACTTGTGGTGTATGCAGAAGGCTGAAGATGATGATGGAGAATGTATGGACAATGAAAGAGTAGATCTACTTACTATGGAGTAACTACAAGAGGCTTTGAGAGTCACAAAAAGCAGAGAAGCTACTGGAATAGCTGGAATAAATGCAGAACTAATTAAATATGGAGGGTACCACTAGATAAAAGGTTTTTACAATTAATAAATGAGCTTTGGATGAACTGCAAGATCCCAGACCCTAGGTGTGCAGCAGAAGTAATCTCTCTTTTTCAAGAAAGGAAAACCCAGTGACTGTAAAAGCTATCATGGCATCAGTCTTCTAAAGACTGGCGGCAAGCTATACTCAAAGATAACCAATAACTGCATGAAGAATATCACAGAGACTGTTATTTCTGAAGAAAAAAATGGATTTAGATCAGGTCATGCATGCTCAGACAGTGTGTTTATAATTAAAAATATTATAGAAAAACAGAGAAAATTTAATATAGAAACCCATATAGCCTTTATCGACCTTGAAAAGGCTTTCGACCATGTGAGTAGTGATAACGTATATAAGATTATGTCTGAATGTGGCTATCCTTATCACCTAATAGAGGTAGTGAAAAGTCTTTACAAAACTACACACATTGTGGTAAACACAAGTAGGAATCGATTAGAAGAAATAATTATTACCCAAGGTGTCAGACAAATGAGTGGACTATTATCTACCTTTTTTAATATCTACCTTGACTTCATTCTTCACACATGGTAATGTAAAGTAAACAAAGGAATTAAGGTAACGAATGAGGAATACCTGAATGTACTTATTTTGCTGAAGACATAGTCATTACTGAAATGAATGAAGATGACCTCCAAAGATCAGTATATCAGCTGCACGAAATTTTCGAGAGGTACAACTTTAAAATTTCTAGTAATAGACCTAAAATAATGACATTCTGAGAGAGCTATTCAGTCAGATCAGAAATTGTTTTGGATCATTCAGTTTTAGAACAGGTCTTTCACATCTCTTATTTAGTCTGTGTTTTAAGTTTTGATTTTGACTCTGATATTGAAAATAAAACACAAATTCCAAGTTGTCTGAGCAGAGAAGGGGTTCTAAGGAAGGCAGAGGGCTGAGCAAGAAGAGGTATGGTTAGAAATGAATATGTTAGAACCAAATTACGTATTTTCAATATGACTGAAAAAATATCACGAAGCTTGGCAACAGCACCTCATGAGAATGAGAATGCCAGGTCACAGAATTTCCCAGAAAATCCTGAACTACAAGTTGATGGGAAAAGAGACATTGGAAGACCTTGAAAAAGATCGGATTGATTTTGTTTGTGAGTTCGGAACAGGCAACAGCCTAATTTGTGAAAGGAAGGTCATGATGATCAAAGTTTTCATTTATCTTTCACAAATCTCCAATGTGCCCTCCACCAAATGCACTGCATCATTCAGACAATAATCAAACTGGTTGCATACTTTGACAAGCAAGTCCAGAGTTTCTATGTCCCCCCCCCCCCCCTCCCCCTAGTTCCCCCTCCTCAAGTGTGCACCACCCTCCTCCCAAACACACACACACACACACACACACACACACACACACACACACACACACACACACACACGAACAAACCTACAGCACCCTAATGCATGGACTTCATTCCTCCCCTATTTGAGAATGAGAACACTTAGTGATTTCCAACAAAAGTTACACATAATTTCAAATCTTTACAAAACTTTTTCTCGCTGACTCCTCGTACAAAAAAGTTTATTGCTTTCTACATTTTCACTGTTCGTGCAGTTGAACTTCAGCATCTGGCAAGATGTTTTAATATATTTTTACCTTACTACTAATTCTGTTTGCAACACAATTTGCAGACAGTATCTGCACATATCGCTGGCTGTATCTGCAAAATTATATTATTGTAGGACAAACAGTTCAGGAGATATGACGTTATAAACATTGAGATGCGTGAAAAAAAATTAGCTTTTGCTTAAAATGGGGCACAAATTACTCACTTTATAATCGTCCAGTGTTTCATGATAAGAGCACTTAGTGACTTCCAATAAACTTAAAGCATAATTTTAAACCTTTTCTAAACTTTTTCCCATGTATATGCTTAAAGCAAATATTTAACAGATTAACGCATTTGCAATAGATGTTTGAAGCTGTTTTATACTAGGGAGTTTAATTTGTTAAAGAATAAGGAGCTTACTGATTGTTGAGAAATGCCCTTACATGTAGGAGCCAGTTTTGATAGTGCTCTCCAAAACATCCAGGTATGTAAGTTACTAATGTAAATGAGCAAACAAGCGAGGTAGCTACATAAGGGAGACCCTGTTGGCAATCACATGAACCGACAACTTACAATGTACAACATGACAAACTTCTAGTTTCAGTGCACTACTTGAAATTTACCTCAAGTTTCTACCTTCATTCATGTAGTTGAGTAGTCCTGTGAAATTGAATGCATCTTTTTGAAAGGCCCTGTATTGTGACTCTAGTGGTTATTATGTACATAACCAACTGTGGTAATAATGGCCATTGCTAACTGTCGTAGTCTTAATGGTTCGAGATATGGGCAATGTGTGGAAGGACAGAGACCATATGAAAAAGGTGACATGTGAATGCTAAGCATTTTGTTCATACCACTGACTCAAAATATAGCAGTTAACAGTTACAATGACACTCTGTAATCTTATTCACTTGGATCGCATTATTCACTTGGCATGATAATTGTGACTTTGGATTCGCATTCAGAACAATGGCAATTGAAATAACCACCCAGATTTGTTTATCCTAAACTGCATAAGGCAGATGCCAAGATAGTTCCATTGAAAAGGACATTATAATTTCCTTTCCCCACTAGAGTTTGTGCTCAGCTCTAATGACCTCATTATGGACAGGGCATTAAACACTTATCTCCCTTCATATTTGTTTGCTCAGTAGGTACATATTTCATTGTACATGTTTCTCCCAGTAGCACAGAAATGGTAAATTTCTGGACAGAAGTTTGTATTCAGATTTACACCTGTGCATGGGAATTTACACACACTGTGTGTTGTATCAATCAGCATCTCCTCCATCCGTTGCAGATTACCCACATTGATGAAATGGAAGAGTAATGGAAACTTTGGCTATAGAATGACATCAGAGCTACTGTAGAACATTAACAAATTTAGGAACAGAAGTTTCTAACATAGGTAGGATTGATACGGAAGTGTCAATAGGAGTTTATTCCCTCCATTGAGAGGATAGCCATAGTGGAGGAAGGTTGGACAAGTGACAATTCCAGGTAGCAAAAGACTCTGTCTGGTCACATTAATGTGACCACCTATCAAAAGTCTAAGTAACCATATTTTGCAGTGTCATTTGTTGTGAGACGTGCAGGAAGAATGTCAGATAGGTTCTGGTAGGTACTGACCGGGATGTGGAGCCATGTTGACTGTAGTGCCTTAATCAGCTGTGCTGTGTTAATTGGCTGAGGATCCATATCATGGAAAGTCCGGCTGAGGTGGTTCCACAGATTCTTGATTGGTTTTAAATCTGGTGGGTTTGGTGGCCATGGGAGTATGTTAAACTCAGCCTTGTGCTCTTTGAACCACGTATATACACTTTGAGTCATGTGACATTTTGCACTGTCCTGATGGTAGATACTATTGTGTTGAGGAAAAACAAAATTGCATGTAGGGGTGGACATGGTCCCCTAGGACAGAGGATACTTTTGTTGATCCATTATACCATTCAGAATGATGAGATCACTTAGGGAATGCCATGAAACTACTCCCCAGACCATAACAGTCCCTCCTCTGCCCTGACGATTCTTGCAGGGTGTTTGCTTTCAGATGTTTCATGTCAGTGGAGCATAAAATGTGATTTATTTGAAAAGGCCACCTGTTGCCATTCAGTGGATGTCCAGCTACGGCATTGGCATGCAAATTCCAGCCTTCATCACGGATGAACAGCAGTCAACATGGCTGCATGGACCAGATGTCTGCTGCGGAGACCCATACACAGCAGTGTTTGTTAAATGGTCAGGAAGGAAGCACTGCCGTTAGCTCCTTGGTTCAACTGGGCAGTCAGTTGCTCATCTGTTCACCTGTACACATTTCTGCAGCTATCATTCACCTGTCATCTGTGGCCCATGGTGCACTGCAGTTGCCTTGGTGTCAGTTTTGGGTAGTGCCATTTTGCTGTGCACAGTATACTTTATTCCCGATGACATGCAAATAGTTTACAAACTTAGCTATTTTGGAAATGTTCCATACTTGGCCCAAAAGCCCATGATGATGCTCTTTTGGCCGTCAGAGAGAACGGTCTGTTTCCGCATTACGACGACTACTACACTGTTTTCCCACATCCCCACTACATGCTTTATATACCCTCTATTGATGGTGTTACCACCTGCCCTCTGTGGGTGATTATTGCATGTTAATGTTGAATGTAGACGGTGCTCACATTAAGCACGTGTGGTATGGGTAAAAACAGTGTTTTTAAAAAAAAAAATATTTTATTTTATTTGGTTTTTTGGTGGAATTTAAATCGTTGGGATCTTTTTGTATATCTCAAAAGGATTTTCCTGAAAAATTGGTTTTAGGACCTATATTTTATATTATTGTGTTTGTCCGCCATGCCCGAATTTACTTTGACTGTAAGATTTCACGTTCACCTTTCCTTCTCACTTATCTTTTATTTTTCTTGTTATGTGAAATGCGCAGCTAACCTGTAACAGTCCCATTATGATGCTTATCTGTTTCACATGTTTCATCTTTGGAAGTTTGTTTCTGTTGTTCCTCTAATTGTTGTGTTGTGGTGAATCCAGTTTTCTCTAGATCTCACTGAAGATGACAAAACCAAAAGGAATATTTAAAAAGAAAAAGTTTAAAGACAATCAGGACAGAATGCACACTCCTCACGTACATATATCATGCGAAAATATCCAGTAAAAGTGGTTCACTTGATACTGTTGACAATGCTTTGTCAAAAAAACAGTCTTCTTTTTTTGACGAATATAGAATGCTCACTGGAACTTCAAATGGTTCAAATGGCTCTAAGCACTATGGGACTTAACATCTGAGGTCATCAGTCCCCTAGACTTAGAACTACTTAAACCTAACTAACCTAAGGACATCACACACAACCATGCCCTAGGCAGGATTCGAACCTGCGACCGTAGCAGCAACGCTGTTCCGGACTGAAGCACCTAGAACCGCTCGGACACAACGGCCAGCTCACTGGAACTAATGGAGAAAGGAACAATATTATTATGCATGTGGGTGTTTTAACTGTTATTGTTTTTAATTTTGTGAAGTGCATGATATGCGGACTATCTGAATATGTGAAGATTGAAGAAAGCAACAGTGGTAGAAAAGGTCTGGCAATTCCACTACAAATAGTTTTCTGTAATTGTTTATCTGTTGTTTCCTTTATCACTTCATCGAAGCTAGACCCAGTGGGCCTTATGGAGTAAATACAAGACCGTGTACACTCTACGTTCAGTTGGGAAACGTAAGGCTGCTGGAAAGCTTTTATGTGCTGCCAAGAATTGCATGCTTGCACAAAGAATTTTCAGAATGTGTGATCATTATTGAAGAGAGCTGTAGTGGAAGTTAGTGAGGAGAACATGAAGAATGCTGCAAGGGAAGCTGTTGTAGAAAATGAACATTGCACAGACCTTCCCATTGCTTGAGATTGGAGCTCGCAGAAAAGGGGACATCTCTCCCTAGACGGTGTCATTACAGCAACAAGCATAGATACAGGAAAGGTCACTGGTGTAGCAGTTATATCCAAAAATTGTAAAATTTGCAAAAGATTAACAGGAGGCAGAAAGGAAGAACACAAACTGAAATGTGTTTCTAACTATGAAGATAACAGTGATGGTATTGAAGTATTTGGTGTAAAATAAATATTTGAAAGATCATAAAAGACAAGAGGCATTTGTTACGCTCGATGTCTTGAAGATGAGACAGCAATGCCTACACGAGTATGGCGAATTCCAACTCCTATGGTGATGTGGAAATTACCAGAATGAAATGTGTCGACCATGTACAAAAATGTTTGGGGACCAGACTGAAAGGCAAAAATGCTGACAGAACAAGGTCATTTGACTAAGAATGAAATAGAAAATCTCCAGAGATATTATGGACAAGTGTTTAGAAGGAGTAAGGACAATTTAAAAGCTCAAAGAATGATGTATGGGCAATATTTTTTCATAGATCCTCTACAGATGTCATGGTCTCTGCCTAAAAGGTAACACGTCATGGTGCAAGTTTAACAGGGCAACAGTGACAGGAGAATCTTATTCACATAAGCATAGTCTTCCAGCAGCTGTACTTAGTGCTATAAAGCCCATATTCAGAAATGTGGCCAGGCCTGAGCTACTGGAGAAGTGTTTGCATGGGCAAACCCAAAATTCAAATGAGTGTTTCAACAGCTTTATTTGGAATTGTCTAGCAAAAACTGTGTCTGTAGGTACACAGACATTAAAAATAGCCCATGGCGGCATTCTCACATACAATTGTGTTAAGTGTTGGGTACTACAAAAATTACGAATCATTCCTAAGAAGAATATGGTCTTCACCATTGTGACAACTGTAGAGTGCAAGATGCTGAAAGATCCGTAACAGAAATGAGAAGGGGGGGGGGAAAGAAGACAGAGAGAGAGAGAGAGAGAGAGAGAGAGAGAGAGTTAGCTAGATGTTGCAAACAAAAGCTGGAGGACACTCACGAGGCAGAAGAGGGCAAAACATATGCATCAGGCTGTTTTTAATCATCTGTAAGTGTTCAAACTCAGCTCATTTTCTTTAAAAGTGATTTCCCAGATATAACATTTTTTTACTGGAGAAGTCACCTGTTCTGAAGAACTATTCAAGATAATTCGGTGAAATGTAGTATGTATCAAGATATCTACCATATTCAACTATGGAACTTTAAGTAACGTCAAATTTTGTATTTTTTCTTCTAAATAAAATTATAAATGAAGAATAATATGGCAAAATTTTGTTTCTTTCATTTGCTAAAAATTTTTGGATGAAAATCAACTTATAAATAATTTTTTTAGGTTTAGTGTAATTCACAGTAGGTACTTAATGTCTGGTAGAAATTTCATTGCTGTAATTCTATAGCCTTCTCACAAATGGGAGAACATTTGGAGTAAAATTAACTTAGACTGGATAGGGGAATACACTCCACATATTGTTCCTGTTAATGTGACTGGACTGTGTATAACTGTCCTTGTCTGTGACTCTAACCAGCCTACTACAAGCAGTTCCTGTAGTGATACATCTTCATATGAAAGCAACCTTATGCGCTTTGTATTTCCCACCAAATGAGCCACTCAAAATGAGATACTCTAAGCCATCTCTTGAATCTGATTGTGCATAAATTTCTCCATGGAAAATTCAGTAGTCATAATCTGTTACGGGGACATACGGCCACCTACCCCAGTGCTTGAGTAATGTCAGATCTTATACATCCAAAAGATAAATGTCTCCTGAATTCAGAGTATATTTCAATATGACCAACAGCTCACCCACAACCACATATCTCTCATTCTGCTTTGTTGTTGCTGCAGATCATGTTCAGTGGGAAGACGATGTTGACCACCTGTGTGACAACATGGCCATTGGAATTCATATACAGGTCAGAATATACTTTGAAAGGGTACCGTGCAAGTGGATGGCAAGTAAGCGTTGAGAAGTAGATGCTGTAAAATCGAATACATTTTCAATTGCTTGCACAAAGTCCAGGACTTGGATGTACATTGCACAGACATCAGAACAGTGTAAGGGTACCATTATTGACACCCTTACCAATAATTGGTAAAAACAACCTACTTCTTGTGAGTACTATATTGTTGGCCTTGTAGAATGTTCCAGACAGGGCAGTTCTAAGCCCCCTATTAGACTTTATGCACTTGGGAGATGTTGGAGAGACAGCAGTGGTCACAAGTGGCTGAAGGTGATGGTTGGCCTGCAGTTCAGAAGCTGAATAAGTTGTCATAGTTGAAGAAATATTACTTTGATTGAGAATATTGGAAGTACTGTAAATAGAGGATGTGTTTTTTAACATGTGAAATAAAATTTGTGAAGTGTTAAGTGAAACATCGAAAATTTGTTGTTGTGTGGTCTTCAGTCCTGAGACTGGTTTGATGCAGCTCTCCATGCTACTCTATCCTGTGCAAGCTGCTTCATCTCCCAGTACCTACTGCAACCTACATCCTTCTGAGTCTGCTTAGTGTATTCATCTCTTGGTCTCCCTCTACAATTTTTACCCTCCACGCTGCCCTCCAATACTAAATTGGTGATCCCTTGATGCCTCAGAACATGTCCTACCAACCGATCCCTTCTTCTGGTCAAGTTGTGCCACAAACTTCTCTTCTCCCCAATCCTATTCAACACTTCCTCATTAGTTATGTGATCTACCCATTTAATCTACAGCATTCTTCTGTAGCACCACATTTCGAAAGCTTCTATTCTCTTCTTGTCCAAACTATTTATCGTCCATGTTTCACTTCCATACATGGCTACACTCAATACAAATACTTTCAGAAATGACTTCCTGACACTTAAATCTATACTCGATGTTAACAAATTTCTCTTCTTCATAAACGCTTTCCTTGCCATTGCCAGTCTACATTTTACATCCTCTCTACTTCGACCATCATCAGTTATTTTGCTCCCCAAATAGCAAAACTCCTTTACTACTTTAAGTGTCTCATTTCCTAATCTAATTCCCTCAGCATCATCCGACTTAATTCTACTACATTCCATTATCCTTGTTTTGCTTTTGTTGATGTTCATCTTATATCCTCCTTTCAAGACACTGTCCATTTCATTCAACTGCTCTTCCAAGTCCTTTGCTGTGTCTGACAGAATTACAATGTCATCGGCGAACCTCAAAGTTTTTATTTCTTCTCCATGAATTTTAATACCTACTCCGAATTTTTCTTTTGTTTCCTTTACTGCTTGCTCAATATACAGATTGAACAACATCGGGGAGAGGCTACAAGCCTGTCTTACTCCCTTCCCAACCACTGCTTCCCTTTCATGTCCCTCGACTCTTATAACTGCCATCTGGTTTCTGTACAAATTGTAAATAGCCTTTCGCTCCCTGTATTTTACCCCTGCCACCTTTAGAATTTGAAAGAGAGTATTCCAGTCAACATTGTCAAAAGCTTTCTCTAAGTCTACAAATGCTAGAAACATAGGTTTGCCTTTCCTTAGAAGAAAGATTAAGATAAGTCGTAAGGTCAGTATTGCCTCACGTGTTCCAGTGTTTCTACGGAATCCAAACTGATCTTCCCCGAGGTTGGCTTCTATTAGTTTTTCCATTCGTTTGTAAAGAATTCATGTTAGTATTTTGCGGCTGTGACTTATTAAACTGATAGTTCGGTAATTTTCACATCTGTCAACACCTGCTTTCTTTGGGATTGGAATTATTATATTCTTCTTGAAGTCTGAGGGTATTTCGCCTGTTTCATACATCTTGCTCACCAGATGGTAGAGTTTTGTCAGGACTGGCTCTCCCACGGCCGTCAGTAGTTCCAATGGAATATTGTCTACTCCGGGGGCCTTGTTTCGACTCAGGTCTTTCAGTGCTCTGTCAAACTCTTCACGCAGTATCGTATCTCCCATTTCATCTTCATCTACATCCTCTTCCATTTCCATAATATTGTCCTCAAGTACATCGCCCTTGTATAGACCCTCTATATACTCCTTCCACCTTTCTGCTTTCCCTTCTTTGCTTAGAACTGGGTTTCCATCTGAGCTCTTGATATTCATACAAGTCGTTCTCTTATCTCCAAAGGTCTCTTTAATTTTCCTGTAGGCGGTATCTATCTTACCCCTAGTGAGATAGGCCTCTACATCCTTAAATTTGTCCTCTAGCCATCCCTGCTTAGCCATTTTGCACTTCCTGTCGATCTCATTTTTGAGACGTTTGTATTCCTTTTTGCCTGTTTCACTTACTGCATTTTTATATTTTCTCCTTTCATCAATTAAATTCAATATTTCTTCTGTTACCCAAGGATTTCTACTAGCCCTCGTCTTTTTACCTACTTGATCCTCTGCTGCCTTCACTACTTCATCCCTCAAAGCTACCCATTCTTCTTCTACTGTATTTATTTCCCCCATTCCTGTCAATTGCTCCCTTATGCTCTCCCTGAATCTCTGTACAACCTCTGGTTCTTTTAGTTTATCCAGGTCCCATCTCCTTAAATTCCCACCTTTTTGCAGTTTCTTCAGTTTTAATCTACAGGTCATAACCAATAGATTGTGGTCAGAGTCCACATCTGCCCCTGGAAATGTCTTACAATTTAAAACCTGGTTCCTAAATCTCCGTCTTACCATTATATAATCTATCTGATACCTTTTAGTATCTCCAGGGTTCTTCCATGTATACAACCTTCTTTTATGATTCTTAAACCAAGTGTTAGTTATGATTATGTTGTGCTCTGTGCATAATTCGACCAGGCGGCTTCCTCTTTCATTTCTGTCCCCCAATCCATATTCACCTACTATGTTTCCTTCTCTCCCTTTTCCTACACTCGAATTCCAGTCACCCATGACTATTAAATTTTCGTCTCCCTTCACAATCTGAATAATTTCTTTTATTTCATCATACATTTCTTCAATTTCTTCATCATCTGCAGAGCTAGTTGGCATATAAACTTGTACTACTGTAGTAGGTGTGGGCTTCGTATCTATCTTGGCCACAATAATGCGTTCACTATGCTGTTTGTAGTAGCTTACCCGCATTCCTATTTTCCTATTCATTATTAAACCTACTCCTGCATTACCCCTATTTGATTTTGTGTTTATAACCCTGTAATCACCTGACCAAAAGTCTTGTTCCTCCTGCCACCGAACTTCACTAATTCCCACTATATTTAAGTTCAACCTATCCATTTCCCTTTTTAAATTTTCTAACCTACCTGCCCGATTAAGGGATCTGACATTCCACGCTCCGATCCGTAGAACGCCAGTTTTCTTTCTCCTGATAACGACATCCTCTTGAGTAGTCCCCGCCCGGAGATCCGAATGGGGGACTATTTTACCTCCGGAATATTTTACCCAAGAGGACACCATCATCATGTAATCATACAGTAAAGCTGCATGCCCTCGGGAAAAATTACGGCTGTAGTTTCCCCTTGCTTTCAGCCGTTCGCAGTACCAGCACAGCAAGGCCGTTTTGGTTATTGTTACAAGGCCAGATCAGTCAATCATCCAGACTGTTGCCCTTGCAACTACTGAAAAGGCTGCTGCCCCTCTTCAGGAACCACACGTTTGTCTGGCCTCTCAACAGATACCCCTCCGTTGTGGTTGCACCTACGATACGGCTATCTGTATCGCTGAGGCACGCAAGCCTCCCCACCAACGGCAAGGTCCATGGTTCATGGGGGGGTATAAGTAATTATAAGTAAATATATTATAAGTAGTAAAATAGGTTCAGGAGTATTGTGTGAGTGGTAGGATGGCAATTTGAATATTGTGAAGGTGACTGTCTATATAATTGGATACCAGAAGAATTCTTACAATTTTTTGATGGTGCTAGAGAGACAGTTAGATCTTTCTGAATGTGAATCACATGATGAATCTTTTTCTTATGTCTAGACAGAATGAGTGATGCAAGACTGTGTGACATTGACAAGGGATCATATACTTGCTTCAAGGATAAATAACCTGTTTTATATTTGAGCAACTGTGATCATTTTAGTTAAGCATAGATCCCTAAAATGAAAATGAGAATTTGGCGTAATTGGCCAGGAGGCCCCTTACAGGGCAGGTCCAGCCGCCTGGGTGCAGGTCTTATTACATTCGACACCACATTGGGTGACCTGCACGCCGGATGGGAATGAAATGATGAAGACAACACAACACCCAGTCCCTGAGCGGAGAAACTCCCCGACCCAGCCGGGAATAGAACCTGGGCCCCTTAGTACGGCAGTCCGTCACGCTGACCATTCAGCTATCGGGACAGACATAGATCCCTACATGCATAGCAAGCACTGGATCGGTCAGTTTAGGCACACGGAAAAATTCAGTAGCCACCTATGTATTGATATAGTTGCTGACCCTTCTGCTCATCTTGATAAGCACTAGATTTGAGTGAAGTGTCATTATTAAAATAAATGGGAGTGAGTTTACAATAGCATTTGCTAGAGTGAATGGGAAGCTGTGCTCATTGCCTCTGTAGCTGCTAAGTTGTATATGACTCCTGAGTAAATGTTGAATGTTTCAAGGAACCCTGTCATACATGATTGGATTTAGGCTTGTCGGACCTAGCATTTGTGAGCTTAGAACTGGTGCAGTAATTAGCTTTGGTTATGCTTAAGTGACTGCTGTTGAGCATGGCTGTGGAATGTCTTGTTGCTGATAATGAGCATCTTGTTTTAAACATCTAGCTTCTATGACTGGTATAAACTTCTATCAGAACTGTTCAACTGCATTACGAATCACAGACTCATCTATATTATTAATACGCTATCCCAGAACACCCTACCAGTTGCAGCGTAAGAGCAAAAAAATTTGATTTTCAGTATTTTGCATAATTATTGACCGAATTTTATTAATTAAAATGTTGTTGTAATGTACTCATTAAGAGGTATAATCTTATGTTAAAAGTTTAACAAAAAGACAAGTATTACAGTTTTAAACTGTATGTTCGTTGTGAGGCATTGTTACTGACAGTGCGCAAGTAGATGGATTTCATTTATCCACTATTTGAGAATGAGAGCACTTAGTGACTACCTACAAAAATTACACGTAATTTCAAACCTGTACAAAACTTTTTCCTGCTGACTCCCACCTAGAAGAAAGTTTATGCTTAATGTGTTTTTGTTATTCATGCAGTCAAACTCCAGCATCTGGCATGACGTTTTAATTTATTACTTCTGTACTGCTAACTATATTCCCAACAAACTTTGTAGACAGTATCTACATATATCACTGGATGTACCTGCAAAACTATATCATTGTAGGACACACAGTTCAGGAGATATGACATAATAAACATTGAGATGTGTGGAAAAACTAGCTTGTGCTTAAATTGGAGTGCAAATTACCTAGTTTCTGTTCATCCAGTGTTTCACGACAAGAGCACTTAGTGACTTCCAACAAACTTTAAGCATAATTTCAAACCTTCCCAAGCCTTTTCTCGCTTACATGCTTAAAGGTGAATATTTACTGCATTAACTCACTTGTAATCAGACACTGGAAACTATTTTATACACTGTAGTCTGATTCTTTAAAGAATAAGATGTTTACTGGTAGATGGCTAATGAGGCAAAACATTTTGTATGAGATATCCTTTGAGCTTGTGACACAGCTCTTTTGTTGTAGATTTCACAAAGATGAGTGGTGCTTCTCTGACTGAGTGGAGTCTATGGCTCTCCAGTGTTTCATTGCAGCAAGATGAGAGTATCTGCAAGAAGTAAAAATACACAACAAAATCAACAGTTTGAGTAACTAGAACACAGCAATTGGGCTTCACCTAATAACACATCATATTCTTCAGTACAGATTCTTTGTATAGTTACAAAATTTGAAAGAGGATACTTTCTATATATGCAAGGGTTTGCAGGCTTTGGCTGGTGTACTAAAAATTACTAAAGAACAATTTTCATGTAACAAACTGAATGAACCATAAGAGATGATGTCATGTTTCAAGCATCCTGTGCAAATTTGTCCAAAGTGCTTAACAAGTTCCAAGAAGCCACAGCAATGAAGGTACCTGATCACACCACAAGAAGGCAACCAGTACACACGAACACAAATGACCACAACACATGTCAGGACTCACAAAACAACTGTAATACCTGTGTGTAAATTCGTTAAAAAATATTCTATTGCCATTAGTCCAAAGATGATGATTATACCGTGAATCATGTTGCTTCATTAAATAATTTTGTGGCTGGTAGTGGTTTCTGAAAAACTGTTTCATATTTTTGAAATAGTCATAGTCAATTAATAGTCAATATATTTTTAAATTGTAAGATTAATATACATAGAGATTATCCTAATAATGTTGAAAACACTCAATACTGAATTTAAATTAATTTGTAACATTCTGTCATATGTGTATATAGACGTAACGTATCTGGAAAAGTAATAGGAACCAAATTGTGTCATCTCAGAGGTATGAAATATAACATAACAAGTCCATTCTGTAAGGCACATGGGCCTTCCTGTTTGTACGAAATGGTGAGTCCCTTAGGACCAAACACTGTCTCTCTGTCTTAAGTAGACAATCACATGAAGTGAAACAGCTTGTATTCAATATCTATGGAGCTTCCCAACAACAAAAATACTAACAAGGGTGTTGAATTGTGCCGCAGAGACATAGTGGGATTGATTTTAGTTAAAAGATAAATACATAGAAGACTTTGTTGGTGTTAGAGCATGATAAAGAGGGCATGTGGAGAGCTTTAAAGCACAGCTGCATTTATACCCACCTTCAACACACCTGTGTTACCAGAGTAGATCAGAAGTGCTTTTTATCTTTTGTAAGATGTCACCCATGTGCTGAACCCAATGCGATGTTGTAAATGCCATTGGTGTGGGTGCACAACCCTGTTTTGCAAGAACTGGACATGTTGTGGAAATGCTTTGTTTGGGATAAGAATAATTTGTCCATCACTGTTATTCTACATCAACAGCTCTGAAAATCATACAGTCCAGAATCATGAGTTCTCATAGTACATTAAAGAAAAGAAAGTCTTTAAAATCAGGATCACAATGTGAATCCTTTAAGCCTAAGGGTAAGCAGCTTATCAGACAGTTGTATCACCTGTATTTGCAGTGTCATTTGCTGCTGTGACTAAAAACAGGTGGTAGGGTACAGCTTTACAACATTGATGTCATTGGTAAAACCAGGGCACACATGTACCACTGGGCCATCAGCTAATACGAAAGGTAGCAGTAAGCCAAAGGTTGTCACATCTTCCATACATGTAGTTATGAGGGAAAAACTAACAAATATGTTTCAAGTGATCAGATTAGAAAACAGGTAACTCACATACCTAGAAAAATCCATTCCCACTGATTTTCTGTTAGTAGATCTCAGGGAGTTTGAAGTTTGTATGAAGAAAACCAACAGTGCCCTCATCCAATTTCTCAACTAATGTAGCCTACAACTCGATGGAAATCAAAGAACAAAGAATGGCTTCACTGCTGAGATTACTTCCACACTGTAGGACTTATGTAGAGGAATGAAGACTCTTAGCACAATGAAGACCCCTGTGCCTTTGCCTGCAACAATCCCATGAGTCTGACACCCATGTTCAGAGGGGTTAGAGCATTTACAGAAAGGATGTCAACAGTAGGCAAATGGATGAAAGTGATGCAGCTGCTGCTATAGCACATGTGTGGAGTAAGGTGTTGGTATGTTGTCTTTACATATCCCCCTCTCCCTTCTTCTAATAGCACTATAAACAGTGAGGCATTTCACTGCCTTATATGACAGCTGCTGCTCTTGCCTATTTCTTCTTTGTAGGGATTTTTAACTTAAAACCATGTGTTTTGGGGCTCACTACCATCTGCTTCCCCCCAGTTTCTACCTGAAGAAGCCAGCCAGTTCACTGTCCAACAAGGCAAAGTGGATGTTGTACAGCCAAATGGATCATGTTTGAATATGTACAAGGCAGGGGTGATCAAGTCACCAATATTTTCCATTTGCTGCTTATGTCTGTTACTAACGATGTGATAGAGTTGCAGTTACCTGCTTCCCATGTTAATAACTTTGAATGTGATATTCCATTGTTCTTAAAGGGATTAGTACTCAGTTTCAAACACCAAAGCAGAAACTTTGCTAAATTTTTGTGCAATTTCTCTTTATAACTCTTACGATTACACATTTGTTTCAGCATGAAACATCACCAGCACATGCACGCAACCCAGTTCGTATAGTCACACGTAGCACATCTAGCAAAAATCGGAAGAGACCTGAAGAGATACGAAAATCTCCAGCTAGAAAAGTCCGTAAACTGTTTACTGAAGAAGAGAACATCAGATTGGGTGCCAAATTAAGCGATGTAAAAGAAAATACTACTGCAGCTGGTTAGTATTCAAGTTGAAAGTCATTTGTGTGAAAGTTCGAGCATTTTGCATGTGTATAGTTCTTAAAACTGTGAAGCTATCAGCAACTGTAGTCCAGTTGATATTATTGAACCATTGTAATCTGTTAACATGGCTTTGCCTTTGGAAATTATTACAAATGCTCCCATAATTAGCATGACTGATACGGTGACACTTGCTATGTTGAAATATAGCAGTTGGTGCTTTCTTCCTTATGGTAGAAATTTCATAATGCTCTATTTGTTAATTTACTGTGTGAGATTAATGCTACAGTTTTTGTTGCTTTTCTTTTAATCATAACAGACTCCACAGACAGCAGAACTAGCCGAAAGATGAATAGTGATTCATAAGCATGAGTAAAATTAAAGCACGTTAATGAATTTTGTAAACCAATAATGAACAAAAACAATTAATTTGTATAATTAAATTTTATTCTTTTCCTTGAAAACGTTCAAAATGTGTTTCCACCTCAAATTAAATAAAGAGATTGCTTCTGATGGTGTGCCAACAAAAATAAGAGCAACGAAGTACACGGAGGATGCAAAAGAACAATCCCAGCATCAGTGTATTTCTAATACTTATTACAATTGAACTATGAGGATAAGTCAAATGAAAACCTTAAATTTGTAATAACAAATCGAAATTTCGCGCCGTTATCCTGTAAGTTGGTAAGCATGCTACAAACAGCATGCAGAATGGCCTGTAGGTGGCAGCATAGTGCAGATGCACACATACTGTCACAGTGTCAGTATAAAGATGGCCGCCCCACTTGTGACTTGCAACAGGGAAGAACAGCGTTCTGTTATTTGGTTTTTGCGTAGTGAAGATGTGAAACCCATTTAAATTCAACAACGAATTAAGGTTCAGTTCAGTGATGCTTGTTTGTCCCAGCAGCAAGTCTATGAATGGAGTAGGAAGTTTGCAAATGGTGTGACTTCGGTGGAAGATGCTCCTTCTCTAGGTCAGGCACAATGAGTTGTGACTCCACAGAACATTGGAGCAGTTGAAGCCATAGTGAAGGAAAACCACCGAGTGACACTGAATGACATTGCAGCATGTTTACAGATTAAACATGGGTCAGCACGCCACATTGTGCATGATGTGCTCCAGTTTCACAAAGTGTTTGCATGATGGGTGCCACGGCAGCTGACTCCTGAAATGAGAGAACAACGTGTTGATGCTTGTAAAGAAATTCTTCGGCACTTTGAATGAGAAGGTGATGGCTTTCTTGCAAGAATCGTTACTGGGGACGAAACCTGGGTTCACTTCCACCAACTGGTAACGAAGAGAGCGAGCAAGGAATGGTGCCATTCCTCATCACCAAAACCAAAGATGTTTTGAACAGAACAATCAGCAGGGAAGGTTATGCTGACACTCTTTTGGGGCATTTTGGAGCATTAGTGGCCTAGAGGGACCACTGTCACCAGTGCATCATACACAGATCTTCTAAAAAATCATCTGCGGCCTGCAATCAAATCAAAGTGACGTGGATTGCTGTCAACAGGTGTCCTTTTGCAACATGACAATCCAAGGCCCCACACTGCCTGTACGACAGTTGCAACAATCACAAACCTGCATTTTGAGTTTCTTCCTCATCCACCACACTCACCAGACCTTGCCCCCAAGTGATTTCCATATGTTTGGACCACTCAAAGACGCAATGGGAGGAAGCGCTGGAGGACTTGCATTGAGCGTGGGGGAGATTATGTTGAAAAGTGATTCGGCTTTGTACCTCTTCTGCACAGTAAATAATATTTAAAAAAATATTTAAGGTTTTCATTTGACTCACCCTCGCATTTTTTGAATTACTTAGTTGGTACAATTTTTTCGAAGTTTTTTGTGTTTTCTCATTTTGATGGTTATTTTTTCAGAAGTACTGTAAAATAATAAAATTTATTCCAGCATCTGTGACACACAAATGTTTAATGCCTAAAAAGATGCCAAATGTGAATGCCACTGAAGGATGAAAAGGAGTCTGTTCTAAAAGAAATCAAACTTGGGTTGGAACAACTCTGTGATATGCTGGCTGGAAGTGTTAGTAGATATATATAACAAATCTTGTACTAACAGAAGTATTCCGTAGTAGGCAGGCAGCAAGAAATGAGTTAACTGGGTCATTCCTCAGTATTTCATGATAATGATGCAGTTAGTTGTGATGACTTTCACTTCATCTGGTATGCTGGACAGGACAGTTGATGTGAGAACTGTTGCTGTTGCTAGGGACTGCTTGCTGTAGTGTTCCCTGTCAGAAGAAATTATAGTAACTCCACTGCTATGCATAGTCCGAAGTTGCACCACCTGATTGTGGCATAACTGTATAATGATTTATTATGACAAGAGTGTTTTTTTTTTATATGTATATATACAGGGTGTTTCAGAATCAAACAGTGGAAAATCCAGGATGGAATGTAATAACATTGTGAAACGGAAAGTTACTACTCACCATATAGTGGAGATGCTGAGTTGCACAACAAAAAGACTGCCCCAAATGTAGCTTTTGTCCAGTAAGGCCTTCATCAAAATTGGATGACAAAAACACACACACACACACACACACACACACACACACACACACACACACACACAAATGCAACTTACACACATATGACTGCTGCTGTCTCAGGCAACTGTGGCCTCAGTTGGCAGAGACTGCAGTTGTGTGTGTGTGTGTGTGTGTGTGTGTGTGTGTGTGTGTGTGTGTGTGTGTTTTGTCTAATTTGATGAAGGGTGTTTCAGAATGACATTTTAAAAATTTAGGGCAGGTTCCTTACAGCAAATGAAGCAGGGGAATTCTGGTAAACATGGACTTGGTTCAGATGGCTCTGAGCACTATGGGACTCAATTGCTGTGGTCATAAGTCCCCTAGAACTTAGAACTACTTAAACCTAACTAACCTAAGGACATCACACACATCCATGCCCGAGGCAGGATTCGAACCTGCGACCGTAGCGGTCGTGCCGTTCCAGACTGTAGCGCCTTTAACCGGACTCTTTAACATGCATACCTTAAGAACTATGAGCAGTTGATCATCTTCGCTACGGTGAAACACATCTCTTCTACTAACAAGTGCTCATAGCCCTTAAGGTACAGATTTAGAACCCATGTTTACTGTACCCTTTTTGTTCCATACTACCTCCTCTCAATATCTGGAAAGCAAAGAGCTTGTGGTACAAGAAGTCTGGCTCACAGTGTCAAGATTGGGAGGATGACGGTTCAAACGTATGTGTGGTCATCCTGACTTAGGTTTCCTGTGATTTCCATAAATCGCTTCAGTACAATCTTCTGCTCCATGTCTAATGGCCTCTTTGCTGACAGAACGGTAAACACTAATCTCCTCCCCCACAGTGTTGAGGACGAACAAGTGGTCATAGCTCTTAAGGTATGCATGTTGGAGTCCATGTTTACTAGGCTTTTTCCTTGTGTATATATATATGAGATCATGATATAATAGATCATTACACAAACATTTACAAGGTTATGTACTTCCAACTGGCAATATGTCAATTTTTTAAAAGGCTGCTTAACTAGTTGTAGCTAATGCTTTGCAGTAGTCTCTACACTTTTCCTGTACTGCACGTACCTCCAACTGGCAATATGTCAATTTTTTAAAAGGTAGCTTAACTAGTTGTAGCTAATGCATTGCAGTAGTCTCTACACATTTTACCTGTACTGCTGCAGTCTCTCTGTCTGTGAGTCTTACTTGGAATGCCCGCGCGCGCGCGCGCCTACACACACACACACACACACACACACACACACACACACACACCCCTACCTCAACATTTCATATGTAATGTAATCCATTTATATCAAATACCAAATTTTGTTCAATAACTTAGTAACTATCAGGTGCCTGAGAATTTGGTCCTAACATAAGGATGATTCATTTGGCGAGTTTTCATTCTGTAATTGATTACGAGCAACAATAACATTTTTGATACTTTATAGCTGTGTGTTGGAAAGAGACTCAGAGCCCAGATGCCTACCTTTTGCAGCAGCACACTACTAGCCATTTGAGTACAACCATTAGATTTACTCAAAGCTTCAAATTGCCACTATTTTCTTCCCCTATCACACAAAATGTTGCATTCCTTTCAAACTTAGAAGGTATAGGGAATTCCTTTCAAACTTACAAGGTATAGTGAGGTATCATTGGTAAACCAAAGCTTAGGTTTGGCTTGTGAGTGTCTTGCTTACTGTAGTTAACTAGTTATAAATGTTCATCTACATCTACATCTACATTGATACTCCGCAAGCCACCCAACGGTGTGTGGCGGAGGGCACTTTACGTGCCACTGTCATTACCTCCCTTTCCTGTTCATAAGGATTCGTACAAAAACAATAATAAACCTCACATTCCTACATCTTATCCTCCAGTCATAGCTGTTGAAAGGTATTTTTTCCAATTTTGTGTAATAAGAATCACTATTTGGTAGAAAAAGAAGACGATAAAATGCAATTGCTAACCATTATCAAGAATTTTGCTTATTAGATAGGAGCATCTGGAAAATATCAAGCAACTACAAAAAGATTGTGGTTTCAGAAACAACAGATTAATTAACTGTAAATATATTTTTAGTATTTAAATATAGTAATGGAAAGTTCTGCGAGAATGGAAATAATTTGGGAGTAAAGATGATAACTCACCAAATAGTAGAGGTGTCGAGTTATCAACAGGCACACAAACAAGATTGAAAACTTTGCTAGACTTTGGATGATTCCTTTTCGAAACAAGAGTATGTTAGAATCCTGTACACTGAGGTGATAAAAGTCATGGGATAGCAATATGCACATATACAGATAGTTGTGCTATCGCATTCACAATGTATAAGAGGGCAGTGCATTGGCGGGACAGCCATTTGTACCCAGGTGATTGATTCATGTGGAAGTGTTTCCGATGTGATAATGGCTGCAAGATAGGGATTAAGACTTTGAGTGTGGAATGGTAGTTGGAACTAGAGTTGTGGGATATTCCATTATGGAAATCATTAGGAAATTCAATAGTCTGAGGTCGACAGTGTCAAGAGTGTGCCGAGACTACCAAATTCCAGGCATTACCTCTCACTACGGACAACACTGTTGCCGACATCTGTCGCTTAATAACTGAGAGCAGTGGTGTTTGCATAGAGTTGTCAGTGCTAACAGACAAGCAACACTTCATGAAATAACTGCAAAAATCAAAATGGGATGTACGGCAAATGTACCCATTAGGACAGTGCCATGAAATTTGCCATTAATGGACTATGGCAGGATACGACCAACCCGAGTGCCTTTGTTAATAGCACGACATTGCCTGCAGCGCGTCTCCTGTGCTGGTGACAGTATCGGTTGGACACTAGATGACTGGAAAACTGTGGCCTGGCCATATGAGCCCCGATTTCAGTTGGTAACAGCTGATGATAGGGTTTGAGTGTGGTGCAGATCCCATGAATCCGTGGACCCAAGTTTTCAACAATGCCATGCAAACTGTTACTGGCTCCATTATGATGTGAGCTGTATTTGCATGGAGTGGATTGGGTTCTATGGTCCAACTGAAGCGACCATTGACAGGAAATGGTTATGTTCGGCTACTAGGGGCCCATTTGCAGCCATTCATGGACTTCCAAGTTCTCAAACAACAATGGAATATTTATGGAGGACAGCGCGCGATGTCCCCGGGCCACAAATGTTTGCGCTTGGTTTGAAGAACGTTCTGGACAATTCGAGCGAGTGGTTTGGCCACCTGGATCACCCAACATGAATTCCATCGAACATTTATATGAGATGAACAATATAGGAAATGATAGATTCACTACTTAACGTAAAGACACGTTAAGTTTCAGACAGCCAGTTAAAAGACTCTTACACATCAGCTTTCGGCCCCCTTTGTCATGTGTACTTGAGATGTGCTTGCCTGTGTGAATGAATGGCGTGTGTTTCTCTTTTTGTGATGAAGGCAGTGACTGAAAGCTTGAGTGTAAGTGTCTTTTAATTGTGCCTGTCAGCAGTTAAACTTGTCATCTTTACGGTAAGTAGCAATCTGTCTTTCTGTACAATGTTGATATTCCTACCTGAAGTTTTCATTGTTTGAACATTTACGAGACTTATTAGTAGGTCAGTTTGTGCACAAAACCGTGCACCGGCTACACTTCTGCAATTATGGGCAGCTACTTGTTGAGTCGGTGCCATATCAATTTGCTGCTATACGTCGATATTAGGAGGTACCCCGGGACTCTTGTCACCTCAGTGTAGGGTCCTGCCCCAGGTTATATGTACCCTTTTCCCCACAGTCTCAGCCTCCCTCTGCTCTGTCACCTCCTCCCAATTCACTCTTCCACATCATCGTCAGCCCTCCATATCATCATCATCCTATTCTCTCTCTCTCTCTCTCTCTCTCTCTCTCTCTCTCTCTCTCTCTCTCTCTCTGTGTGTGTGTGTGTGTGTGTGTGTGTGTGTGTGTGTGTGTGTGTGTGTGTGTGTGAAAGAGGGCCCCTGTTAGAGGTATTGGCCTACAAGAGGCTCAAGAAAGATCCAACCAAGATGGTTAGGAAAATGATTTATTTGTTGAAGAGCTCAGATCTGCCAGAGGAAGTAGAGAAACAACTGTATCCCACGATGCCAGTCGTACTATGCCAGTATGGACATCCAAAATCCACAAGGAAGGAGTGCCTTTGTGGCCAGTACTTGACACAATTAACTCGCATAGTTGTGGACTGGCCAGAAATCTAGCTATTCTAAAAAGCCCTTTGTAGGGCACTGCAGTCGACTGATTTCACGAATGTTATGGTCTTGAGACCCTAGAAGGGTGACCTGCTTCTGAGCTTTGAAGTTGTTATTCTTCCTGAATGTACCTCTTGACAACTGCTTGACACTCCTGGCTCAAAACTGTGAGCATGTATTGTGGCTGGGAGATCCCCTCTGGCTGTTGGTATTGAAAATCTCTATATGGAATGCTCAAAAACTTTAAAGCACCTGTCAAAAACCCGAGTTCTTGTCCTGCTGTGGTGACAATACATCTGCGGCATGAGAACAGTGTTGGATGAGTTTCTTTATCACCTTAACAGCTTCCATCAAAACATTGCCTACGCTATGAAAGTAGAGGAGAATGGATGTCTCCTTTTCTTGGATATACTAATAATGAAGAAGGCAGACGGCACTTAAGCTATGCAAACTAGGAAGAACACCTGCACAAACCTGTATCTGTATGCAGTGAGCTTCCACCATCCAAAAGACAGGCAGACAGTGCTAGCCATCCTGGGACATAGGGCACACCTCATCTGTAATGAAGAAAGACTCCTAAACAAGCTACAACAGCTGAAGGAAGTGTTCTGTAAAAGTGGCTACAGTGAAGTGCAGATTAGAAAGGTGTTCAGGAACACAAAAGATGCAGCAAACCGGAAAGAGTAGGAAGGATAGAAGGGACTCATCTTCCTTCCTTACTTCGGGCCAGTTTCAGCCAAATTTGCGAGGCTGTTTGGCATCAAAACCATTGTTTGACCACTGTCTAAGATGAAAGAGTTCCTTGGCTCTGCAAAAGACTGACCAAAGCTTACCTTACTGGCGATATACAGCATCTCTTGTGGATGTGGCCACTAATACATCTGGCACTCACAGTACTTTATCTCAAACTGCTTTAGGGAACACATCAGGTGCGTGACTGGAACATGCAGAGAAATCAGCAGTGACAGAGCATAGCATAAACAAAGATAACATTTTTAATTTTGAGAACAAGAAGTGGCTATGACAAGCAATCAGCTATTGGGAAAGCATTATAAAGGAATCCATAGAAATATAGATCCTTGAGAATCTTGTAAATAGGAAGAAAGGTTGCCAAGTTATTTCAGCTTGAAATTTGCATTAGCAGTAATATGACAAGGGTATGCACAGCACAGTCCTGCACACAAGATGTATCCTGAATGCCCATGCAGCGTTTGACTGCAGTCAACAACCGACCTGCTCCACTGCACCCCTACCCCTCTTCCCATCTACAGGCCATGAAGGATCCAGTTGCTGTCAGCCGACTGGAGGCTGTGTGCCACTAGTGTAAATATTGGGATATTTGCACTATCTCGAGACTTCACCAGATGATGACGACGACGACGACGACAATGCCACTCATGAAAACATTCAGTTCTCACTTGTCACTTAAGTATTCATAAAAGTAAATATATTTATATGGCGAATTTTCTTTACATTTGATAATATGATGTAAATATACATCCCACCATTGTGTTGCAAGTGTGAGAGCTACTTGAGATTTTGAACAAGTACAATTTGCTTTTATATCTGTGGGGTTGCCGAATGTCGTGAAATAATACCTAGGATAGCGTACAACAATTAACATTGATGACCTCTTTTATTTAAACACAACTCAGAATTCTGTTGGTAATACTAAGCTCAGTCAACTGAAAATATATTAACTGCCACATATATATTCACAGGGTTACTCAATAACTAAGGCATATATCACAGAGAGAAGACTACACAAAAATTCCATGCTGTATCCCCATAAACATTCTGCAATCATGGATTATTTATATCTTCTGCCCAGAGGAATTCCATTTTGGCACACTGTTTTAATTGCATGCCAGTGTTAAGAAAACTACAGTTGTACCATCTGTGAATTGATAAAATACATTCCTGGAAATGGAAAAAAGAACACATTGACACCGGTGTGTCAGACCCACCATACTTGCTCCGGACACTGTGAGAGGGCTGTACAAGCAATGATCACACGCACGGCACAGCGGACACACCAGGAACCGCGGTGTTGGCCGTCGAATGGCGCTAGCTGCGCAGCATTTGTGCACCGCCGCCGTCAGTGTCAGCCAGTTTGCCGTGGCATACGGAGCTCCATCGCAGTCTTTAACACTGGTAGCATGCCGCGACAGCGTGGACGTGAACCGTATGTGCAGTTGACGGACTTTGAGCGAGGGCGTATAGTGGGCATGCGGGAGGCCGGGTGGACGTACCGCCAAATTGCTCAACACGTGAGGTCTCCACAGTACATCGATGTTGTCGCCAGTGGTCGGCGGAAGGTGCACGTGCCCGTCGACCAGGGACCGGACCGCAGCGACGCACGGATGCACGCCAAGACCGTAGGATCCTACGCAGTGCCGTAGGGGACCGCACCGCCACTTCCCAGCAAATTAGGGACACTGTTGCTCCTGGGGTATCGGCGAGGACCATTCGCAACCGTCTCCATGAAACTGGGCTACCGTCCCGCACACCGTTAGGCCGTCTTCCGCTCACACCCCAACATCGTGCAGCCCGCCTCCAGTGGTGTCGCAACAGGCGTGAATGGAGGGACGAATGGAGACGTGTCGTCTTCAGCGATGAGAGTCGCTTCTGCCTTGGTGCCAATGATGGTCGTATGCGTGTTTGGCGCCGTGCAGGTGAGCGCCACAATCAGGACTGCATACGACCGAGGTACACAGGGCCAACACCCGGCATCATGGTGTGGGGAGCGATCTCCTACACTGGCCGTACACCACTGGTGATCGTCGAGGGGACACTGAATAGTGCACGGTACATCCAAACCGTCATCGAACCCATCGTTCTACCATTCCTAGACCGGCAAGGGAACTTGTTGTTCCAACAGGACAATGCACGTCCGCATGTATCCCATGCCACCCAACGTGCTCTAGAAGGTGTAAGTCAACTACCCTGGCCAGCAAGATCTCCGGACCTGTCCCCCATTGAGCATGTTTGGGACTGGATGAAGCGTCGTCTCACGCGGTCTGCACGTCCAGCACGAACGCTGGTCCAACTGAGGCGCCAGGTGGAAATGGCATGGCAAGCCGTTCCACAGGACTACATCCAGCATCTCTACGATCGTCTCCATGGGAGAATAGCAGCCTGCATTGCTGCGAAAGGTGGATATACACTGTACTAGTGCCGACATTGTGCATGCTCTGTTGCCTGCGTCTATGTGCCTGTGGTTCTGTCAGTGTGATCATGTGATGTATCTGACCCCAGGAATGTGTCAATAAAGTTTCCCCTTCCTGGGACAATGAATTCACGGTGTTCTTATTTCAATTTCCAGGAGTGTAGTTTTCATCCAGTAGGTGTAAGAGAACTTCAAATGTTGTGTCATTGTTTCAAGAAGAAAATGGGAGGCCTTACTTTCTGAATAATTGACAGCTATTTTTGTTACTTTTTTTGGCTACCCCACTATAACAAACTACATATGTTAGAGATTATAATAAAATTTTCGCTCCAAAATGTTGCCATTGATATATTAATAAAAATAAATAAATTTAAATACTATTAGCTACATTAACAAACATAGTTAACAGAAAATTTACCCTAGATTAGTCTTATGTTTTACAAATCCTCCAAGCCAGATGTTAGGTAACCTACCGTGTGTTGCAGAGAATATATCTGTACAAAATTTGATTATTTGTCTTGGCATTAAAGTCATTAAAAATAACTCTAACTGAAGCATTGTACTAACAAGGGAACCTCCCATCGCACCCCCCTCAGATTTAGTTATAAGTTGGCACAGTGGATAGGCCTTGAAAAACTGAACACAGATCAATCGAGAAAACAGGAATAAGTTGTGTGGAACGATGAAAAAAATAAGCAAAATATACAAACTGAGTAGTCCATGCTGAAGATAGGCGACATCATGAAGGATATAAGCTCAAGAGCGCCGTGGTCCCGTGGTTAGCGTGAGCACCTACGGAGTGAGAGGTCCTTGGTTCAAGTCTTCGCTCGAGTGAAAATTTTACTTTTTTTATTTTCGCAAAGTTATGATCTGTCCGTTCGTTCATTGATTTCTCTGTTCACTGTAATAAGTTTAGTGTGTGTGTTTTGCGACCGCACCGCAAAACAGTGTGATTAGTAGACAAAAGGACATGCCTCTCCAATGGGAACCGAAAACATTTGATCGCAAGGTCATAGGTCAAAACCTCTGATATATTCTATACGACACTGGTGACGGCATGTGCGTTGCAAGACAGGAATATGTTGTCGACCCACCTAACTTGTACACTTGGCGAATGGGTAAAAAGAATCTTCTACTTTGCCCGATTTAGCTTTTCTTGTGGATGTGATAATCACTCCAAAAAAGTGATGAAAAGATAAGAGTTTGTCAGATAACAATTGTCTGAAAATAAAAAATCAAACTTTTCACTCGAGGGAAGATTCGAACCAAGGACCTCTCGTTCCGCAGCTCCTGACGCTAACCATGGGACCATGGAGCTCCTGAGCTCATACGGTCCATGATGTTGCCTATCTTGCCGTGGATTACTCATTTTGTATATTTTGCTTATTTTTTTCATAGTTCCACGCAACTTCTTCCTGTTTTCTCGATTGATCTATGTTCAGTTTTTCAAGGCCTATCCACTGTGCCAACTTATAACTAAATCTGAGGGGGGTGCGATGGGGAGGTTCCCTTGTAAGTAATTGCCATAAATGCTGAACTAAAAAATCACAATGGTTGGTGAATAAAAATTGTCCTCAGCTTCAAGTAAGCAAACAGAAAATTGATTTTACAAATCACAGAAGGGTAATTTCGGTTTTGTTTTTTCTTTTGTTTCATTATGTTCATGAAGAGAAAGAGTCCATAATTGAGTCAGATCTGATGGAGGGTCTGAAGGACAAGGAGTCACATGAAAATTTGACAGGTAAGATGCAACCTGAATTGTATTTTAAGTTCATTCTCATCTATTTTCTGCTGTGGTTTCTTTGTCTAGTCTCTTCTCTATTCTTTTAATTTCTATTTGTATTATTATTATTATTATTATTATTATTATTATTATTATTATTAAGTTGGGAATTCATACAACACATGGCATTAACTTTCGCTATTCATTCCTCGTGTATGCGGAATACCACACCACCCATAGTAGTTCACAGGATATATGTTATGTGTAAGATGTTAGGCATAGAGGACACAGAAATATATGACATTTGGTTTGTGGTTCTCGACAACACAATTTACTTCATCTGCGTAACAGTGTCATTTCCTCACGTTATTCCTGGATCACACCATTCTCATCATTGCATTTTGAGTGCCTATCATACCAGCTAACTTTCGTTATGTCTGGTGGTAACTGCTTGACTCTTGTCAACGATCTGTCAAAATGAAATGTTATCCTCTTCCACTGTTCTTTCTTTGTCTCATGAGATGCGATGATGAGTTTTTTAAGTTAATGCAGCTTGCTTCTTTGGGTCATAAGCTATTGTAGAAGAGGGATCTAGTCATGCTGTGGGTGGGCTGTTCATTTCAGATAAATCTTTCTTTGAAGGTAAGATGTTCAACGTTGGTGGGCTACGTAATGTTTCTCTTCAAATATCGTCTCTCTGATGGGATATTTGTTAGGTGTCCCCAGTTAGTAGAATACTGTCAAACACCAGTACAGTGTTCACTTAAGAAAAGGAGTTTCCCCACACTTCTTCTGAAGAAGTGGAATTATTAGATAAAATTTTCTGACTACTATCGATGGGTCATCATAATCGGATATGTAGTGACAGAAGGCATAGAAAGAGAGGGGAATGTTTAAAAATACGTTATTGTTGTGACACAGAGCTAGCTTCCTGGCTGCTGTTTGCATTCCTTGCACACAATGGCAGGGTATTTACATCCTTGATGAAGGGAAGCTACGATGCCAGATGCCTACAGCCATCTTCTCTATTGAAATTGCTCCCTTTCTAAGAAATCTCAACCACTTTCCTTCTATAAATATTACTTTTCTTGGCTAGTACTACTATGCTTTTGAAATATACATCTTGGCTGCAGTTTTCCTGATATTGCACTGCCACAGATTTCATACTTTCTTGAAACACATCTGACATTCACACTTGTTGTTCTGATGTCTCCTCCCAATTTTGGCTATAAATACTTTACCACAGTCACACATCAATTCACAGATCCCCCCCCCCCCCCCCCCCCCCCCCCCCCCCCGCCGCCCAATGTGGGCATTGTCAGGTGCATCCGTTTTGTGAAAGTTTTATATTTTGTTGTGACTGAACAAATACAGGAAAACTGCTTTTTATATGTGAAAATGATGCTGATCTTTGACTGTTCAGCTAAACAGGAAAACCTGAATATCTTGAAGACTATTCCAGTGAAGGGATCGATGTGTTGCTCATGTGAGAAGTTGTCTGCATTACATCCATCTGATTTTGTGTTGATACCCCTGTACTCGGCTAACCAGAAACACTGTTCATCATGCCGCCACACTTTGCTAATTCCGACTATCTTGATCTTCAACATATACATTTATATTTTCAAGTTCTCAAACCTACCTACCCAATTAAAGTGAATTAACATGCTTCAGTCAGTACAAGGCCAGTTTTGCTTTTTACCCAAGAGGATGCAATGTTAATGAAACTGTGTTGCGTCTTGCCACCTCGTCTTGTATAGAGGGTGCCTAACAAATGCAGCCTTCTTGGAATGCTATACAAGAGTTCAAGCAAATAACATTAGTAGTTTTATTTCTATAAAGCAAATTGACAATACTTCACTTGTATTTACAAAGGTGTCACAAATATTGGGTGACATACAACATAAGTCCGAGTTCTTGCTATATACAATGTTCCTGCAAGTTGACACGTCACTGATAACTGATCTGTGAGTGCCGGTCTACAACTGTGTCTATATCGTCCACTGATGTCCATATGCAGAGCTGATCTGAGCAGCCGAGGCTGGCAGGAGCGCTTATATTCACTTCGGCTCGAGGGCGCTCCTGTCATGGTGCAGTCCTATTCTGTGCACCAGTGGCCGATGTCGTTTCAAAGCCTCCTCTGTTCTTCCGTTTTTTTTTTTTTCTTCATTTCGGCACTTATGGCTATGCCGGAACGTCCCCCCCCCCCCCCCCCCACCCCATCCCTCCCCCAAAGCGATAAACCATCGTGTAGGGAGTGTGACCATGGCAAGGGATGCAGGCTTGTGGGCGCTGTGTCAGGCAGGAAGCCGTGGCTGCAGGGGACATCAAGCTTCTGGCTGTACCCCACCATCTGGCCTGTGCTCTGGCTGGCGGAAACATCCCCTGGAAAACAACCAGTAGGGTATGCGTCCATCTCCTGCTGCCATAAACCAGATGAATAAGGCGGCGACTGCTGATGTGTTGGCAGTTCCAGCTCCGTCTCCATGACAAGAGGAGGTGAAGGCTCCATCTCCATCTCCATGGGGTCGTCCTGTGGTGTCGTGTTGACACCCTCTGACAGCCGCTGTGGCCGCGCTGTCCTCTGGACCCATGAATCTGGGGGAAGAGAGACTGAAAGATCATTGTGTACACGACAGAGGCAAAGTTGAATCTGATGGAGGTGCTGCAAGACATCGGGACCTGAAAGACGATACACTATGTGATCAAAAGTACCCGGACACCCCCAAAAACATACGTTTTTCATATTAGGTGCATTGTGCTGCCACCTACTGCCAGGCACTCCATATCAGCGACCTCAGTAGTAATTAGGCATCGTGAGAGAGCAGAATGGGGTGTTCCGTGGAACTCAAGGACTTAGAACGTGGTCAGGCGGTTGGTGGGTGTCACGTGTGTCATACAACTGTACGTGAGATTTCCACACTCCTAAACATCTCTAGGTCCATTGTTTCCGATGTGATAGTGAAGTGGATACGTGAAGGGGCACGTACTGCACAATAGCATACAGGACGATCTCATGTGTTGACTGATAGGAGACTGTCGACAGTTGCAGAGGGTCTTAATGTGTAATAGGCAGACATTTATCCAGACTATCGCACAGGAATTCCAAACTGCATCAGGATTCACTGCAAGTACTATGACAGTTAGGCAGGAGGTGAGAAAACTTGGGTTTCATGGTCGAGTGGTTACTCATATGCCACACATCACACCAGTAAATACCAAGCGACACAATGCTTGGTGTAAGAAGTGTAAATGTTGGATGATTGAACAGTGGAAAAACATTGTGTGGAGTGACGATTCATGGTACACAATGTGGTAACAATGTGGTGATCCGATGGCATGGTGTGGGTATGGTGAATGCCCGGTGAACATCATCTGCAACCATGTGTTGAGCCAACTGTAAAATTTGGAGGCGGTGGTGTTATGGTGTGGTCGTTTTTCTCATGGGAGGGGCTTGCAACCCTTATTTTTGCATGGCACTATGGCAGTGCAGGCCTAAGTTGATGTTTTAACGCATCTTCTTGCTTCCTGCTGTGCAGTTCGGTGATGGTGATTGCATCTTTCAACATGATTGAGCACCTGTTCATAATGCACGGCCTGTGGCGGAGTGGTTACACGACAGTAACATCCGTGTAATGGACTGGCCTGCACAGAGTCCTGACCCTGAATCCTATAGACCACCTTTGGGATGTTTTGGAATGCCAAGTTTGTGCCAGGCCTCACCAACCTACAACGATACCTTTCCTCAGTGCAGCACTCTGTGAAAAATGGGCTGCCATTCCCCAAGAAACCTTCCAGGCCCTGACTGAACGTATGCCTGTGAGAGTGGAAGCTGTCACGAAGGCTAAGGGTGGGCCAACACCAAATTGAATTCCAGCATTACCGGTGGAGGGTGCCATGAACTTGTTATTCTTTTTAGCCAGGTGTCCAGATACTTTTGATCACATAGTGTACATGCAAGTGTAAAGTCAACATACTATCTTGCCTCGCGTCCACCGTCTGCTGCTGCTGCTGCTGCTAAGAACCCTGTAAAAGACAATATCGTGTGGCGCAAAGTGATCGTTGCAGCCTTCCTTCAGTGACAGATGCTGAGGAAGGTGGAGCAGCATTTGATGGCGGCGACCGCTAAGCAATTCCGCTGGCAATGGTGTGTGCGAACAATATGAGGTGAGAAACAGTTGCAATATTTGATCCCTGATGTGTACAGAGCGAAATTTGGCCATCTGCTGCTTGAATGTTCAGACACAAACGTTCCGCTTCACTGTTTGTGGATGGAACGGTGCACTAGTTAATGCTGTATGCCATTGCATTTACAGAATGATTCAAACACCAGTGACGTGAACTGAGGTCCGTTGTCTGATGCTGTTACTTCAGCTAAACCTTCTAGGCAAAAAAAGCAATGACAACACCTGAATTGTGCTACGTCACGTTGTCGAGTTCATTGGCCACAGCAAAAGGAAACTTGCTATATGAGTCAACCACAATCAACCAACAGGTGTTCCAAAAATGTCCCACAAAGTCTGTGTGCACACATTGCCATGGCGATTGCAACTTAGGCTAAGCAGATAATTTTTGTGCGCATGTGTGACACTGTGACATCACCTGTTCTATTTGGGCGTCCATACCCTGCCAAGTACAGTGTCAATGTGCTGTCTCATACAAACAATCTACCAGTGTCCTTGGTGAAGTAACTGCAACACTTCTTATTGCAAAGCTTTAGGGATCAACACACGTGACTGTCCATTATCATTTTGAACAAGAATCACACCTTTCTGTATAGTGAGGCTATGCCGACGTGCAAAATATTGGCACACTACAGAGTTCTTTATGCAGTGCAAGGAACAAGGTCAAGATGTGCGAATATAATTGAGCAAAATGTTCAAATCTGAATCAGCTTCTGTAGCCTGTGCAATTTTCTTATAGTTCAGCAGAAGAGACTGAAGCAATTCAGAATCCTGGGCATCAATGTGACAACAAGATGCAGCAGAAGCGTCAAAGTCTGTATCAGGGCCAATCGGAAGACATGAAAGCGTGTCTGCGTTACTATGTTGAGCTGTCAGACGATACACACTCTCGTACTGGTATTGAAACAACAAAACCCATCTTTGCAATTTTTGGGCAGTTTGTACAGGAATGGGTTTCGTCGGATGAAACAATGACTGCAAAGGCTTGTGATCCATTGCTAAGTAGATTTTCTGCCATACAAATAGTGGTGAAATTTGTGACACTGTACACAATAGCCAATGCCTCTTTTTCAATTTGTGAAAAGTTACACTGAGCTTTGAACAACACTTTTGATGCAAAAGTAAGAGGCCTGTCTTTATCACCAATTCTGTGCAAATGCACTGCACCAATTCTGTAAGAGGAAGCGTCGACTTGCAATACAACTAGTTTTTCAGGATCAAAGTGAACTATGTAGTGATCACTGAGCAATGCATCTTTAAGTTTTTGAAAAGCTACTAGGCACTCATCTGTCCAAACAAAAGGGACATTCTTGTTACGCAAGCGATGCAATGGAGCTGCAATTTGTGCAGCATTTGGTATGAACCAAATATAATATTTCATTTTCCCTAAAACTGATGGCAATTCTGTGAAATTGTGAGGAACTGGCAAATCTCGCATGGCTGACAAATGCGACTGAAGAGGATGTACATCTTGGCTGTTTATGAGATGACCAAGATACTGCAGTTCAGGTTTAAAAAAAAAAAATAGCACTTGTCCAGTCTACACTTTAGTCCTGATTCAGATAACACACAAAACAAAGCACTTAAATTTGCAATATGTTCTTCAGGTGTACGACCTGCTATGGCAGTGTCGTCCAAATAGTTTGAAATGTTCGGCAATTGAGCAGTCAGCTGTTCCAAATACCGTTGGAAAATGGCGGGTGTGTAACACTGAGCTTGTTGTGAGGGGCAGTCTTGGTGTTTGTGCTGTGAATAACACCTAGGGCAAGACTTTATTCTGTTTGCCTGTGTAGTGAACTGCTTATGCGGCGTGGAAGGTTGTTTACTCGGCGTGGCTAGCGCTCGCTGCCAGTATGGAATGGGGCTATAGCAACTATGGACTCAACCTGGCAAATGTATGAGCCGACAAGACTCCAGAATAGTACTGATCTAGAGTTTGCACTACCTGCTGAAATGATGGTTAGGACTGTTTCAAAATTTGTTCTCTGAGTTTGACATCGTGTACATTGTACACGATCGCATCACGCAACATAACATCTGAATATAAAGCACTGCAAGCACATCTGAATTTACATTTCCTTGTCATACCCTGCAAATCTGTTACCCACTCGCAATAAGTTTGTTCTGACAGTTTTTTGCAATTAAGGAATTGGTACCTAGGTGCTACCATATTCACTTGTTGGTCATAATAGTTAGTTGGGGACTATACTACTTGGCCATAAGACAGTTCACTTGGAGTGGTGTTAGGATATAACTTCTGGATAAATCTGAACACTGATCTTCCTACCGTTAGTAGATAGGGAAGTTTCACAGTACTTGCAACATTGTGGACAAGTAAATGTGCCTTGAACTGTGATAACCACTC
Organism: Schistocerca serialis cubense; assembly: GCF_023864345.2. Lineage (NCBI taxonomy): Eukaryota > Metazoa > Arthropoda > Insecta > Orthoptera > Acrididae > Schistocerca > Schistocerca serialis. Next base: position 893,386,663 of record NC_064640.1, read on the forward strand.
AAGCCATTCTCTTCTTGGTCATGAAACTGTCGAAAAGGTGGTGTAGCAACTGCAGTAGGTGGTGCTTCTGTCGGGTGTGCAGCCTTGGCCAGTAGTTGCTGCACCGTGTTGAGTAGTGCAGGAATGGCATCTAACGCTTGCGGCTGTGGCGCTTCAGCAGGGGGTGGGACAGGATTAGTGGGCATATTGGAGGACACAAATGTAAAAAATTAAAAGGCAAGCAATCTAAATAATTTCAAAATCAAAGAAATTTTCTACAGCACCCACCTGAAAACACGGATCAGCAAAAACGACAAGAAGCTGTTAGAGCAATATGTGCTCCCCCAAAGTAAAGACGAGAGAATGAAGGTGCCAGCACAAAAAACATACATATTTCTGTGGCTGTTGGCACGTAGCTCGCTTGAAGACTTGTTGCAAGTTGTTGGGTCTTGCCCACTCATCTCGTATAGAGGGTGCCTAAGGAATGCTGTGTTCTCGGAATGCTATACAATAATCCAGGCAAATAACATTAGAAGTTTTATTTCTATGAAGCAAATTGACAATACTTAACTTGTATTTACAATGGTGTCGCAAACGATGGGTGACCTACAACATAAGTTCAAGTTATTGCTATACAAAAGTTTCCTGCAAGTTGACACACAACACTGATAACTGATCTGGGAGTGCCGGTCTACAACTGTGTCTATACTGTCCACTAATGCCCATATAGAGAGCCGATCTGAGCGGCCGAGGCTGGCAGGAGGGGCGCTTACGTCCACTTCGGCTTAAGGGTGCTCCTGTTGTGGTGCAGTCCTAATCTGCACACCATTGGCTGACGTCGTTTTAGCGCCTTCTCTGGTCTTCCATTCTTTGTCGTCGTTCCAGTGCTTATGGTTACGCCAGAACAAACTATATAGTAGAGCTGCTTGTCCCCAGGAAATAAAACAGCTGCTGTACTCCTTTGTATTCAGCTGTGCTGTGCTACAGACACAGCAGGGCCTGTTGGCTACTGTTAAGTCCGTTAGTCATACAGACTGTTATTCCTGCAACCACCAAGAAAGTTGCTGACCATCATAAAGAATCTCTCCATAGAATGCCCGCCGAAATGGTTGAACCTGCTGCATGTGTAACTATGTAAGTGGCTCACACAAGCCATGCCACAGTGTTACAAGCAATGGTTTGTTGGGTTTATTTCCTTAACACTGAAATGGTTGATGAAATTTGGTGATGGTCACAAGCTTGTGTGTGTGAGTCAATACTGAAATTATGAAAACAGTGTATGTTTTTACAATAAGTGCAATTTGAACTTCCCATCTCTTTGACTCGGACCCCCAACCCCATTTCCCTTGCTCAAGACATCTCACCTGATTACCCAGCCCCCCCTCCCCCCCAAATTGCTCCTTCCATTCTCTCAGTCCTCCCCCCACCCCCACCCTGCAAGAAAATGGCTGATCCATTCTACCCTACACCAGGTTCCCTGGAATTGGCTGACACTTACCTGGCTTATCCCCCCCCCCCCCCCCCGACACACACACACACACACACACACACACACACACACACACACACACACACACCTCTAAGTTTTTCCCCACTCACTCCTATCTCCACAATCTCCCCCCCCCCCCCCCCCCCCCCCCCAATCTCTCTCTCTCTCTCTCTCTCTCTCTCTCTCTCTCTCTCTCTCTCTCTCTCTCTGTGTGTGTGTGTGTGTGTGTGTGTGTGTGTGTGTGTGTGTGTGTGTGTGTGTGTGTGTGTGTGTGTGTGTGTGTGTGAGAGAGAGAGAGAGAGAGAGAGAGAGAGAGAGAGAGAGAGAGAGAGTGCGCGCGCGCACGCACGCTAGGCATGTGTCCTTCCAGCCCTACTTATTCCTATCCCTTACCATTGCTGGTATGTTTTCCTCCCTTGTGCTGTCCATATTGGGACTCTTTTCCAGCCCCTTCCTTCACTATATCATTAGAGCCTTCTCCATTCCTTTCCCATGTGTAGTATGGTTTTGTTCCAACCTTCTACTGTTGGTTTATTATGTTCTTTTCAATATGTAAGTGTATGTTTGTATTGTCTTTAGATAGATTGCTTTCAATAGTTTTTTTGCAGAGTTTCTAAGTGTGTTACAAATCCACAGGTGCTGCAGATGTCCAGCCATCTTTGCGTGAAAAAAGTGTGTCAAAAGAGATTGAAAATCTGACACAAAGTAAGTTGTGTACCTGATATTATTTAATGGTCTGAACTATCACTTTGCAAGTGGACTGGGTAGTTGCTACTTGCGTCTATTGTTTGTCAACCCAGTCATGATTTCTGCAATTTCGTTATTAAAATTGTAGTAGTCAAGCCATCGCATTTCTCTTAGCAGACTGAATAAAATCTCGTTTTTCATCATATACTCTTTCAATCTCTCGGATACATTTTTAGTTGGTAGGCATATATATTTTTTCTGTCATTGGTCTTGGTTTTGTGTCAATCTTCGCAGTGGCAACCAATTTACTATGTGCTTCATGGTAGTTTATCTGGATTCATGTTTTCTTGTTCATTGTGAGGCCTACTCCTGCATTATATGTATCTGGTTTTGTTTTGAGATCCCAGTACTCACATAACCAGAAACCTGTCCTTCCTGCTGCTGCACTTCGCCAATTTCTACTATATAAACCTTCGTCCTCAAGGGCCCAGCATTCATTTGCTGGATACAGGCTTGGCCACCCTGGGGAATGGTAAGTACCGCCAGTCCTGTTTTCACCATAAGCTCTGGGCATGCTTCAGTGACCACCATGTGGTGTGACGGTGGAACATTGTGTGTGACAGGGAATGGGGATCTTAGCTTGACCGTCCAGATTGTGAGGATGGCCAAAACCTCTATAAAAAACCTCCAATCTCAAGACGTGCTGCATGCTGATGAGATGCATGGCTGTTGATGTGAAACAGTCATTAGTGGGCAACCTCTGGGGAACCTGGAGTTACATAAGGCCTACCTAGACACACAGGGCTCTATCCAGATAGACTTTTCTTTCCCTAGCTGCTTGATAGAACCTTCAAAATTCTGTCCTCCTCCCAGTGGAAAGGGTGGGCCGCTGGTAGGTACTAACATCCAATACAATGAGCGGGCTCGTGTAGCCAGTCCTCCTGGCTCAGGAGTTCCTTCCAAAAATTTTGTCTGTAGTAACAGAATGGATGCTGGTAATCAGAATGTCTTTAATACTGGAAAGGAAAGAGGATAGCTTCAAGAAAGTTTTGCCTTTCTATATTCATAAAGGCTTCGAAGGCATTACTAGCACTTTAAAATTAGTCAAGCAATTGTGTTATTGGTGACTGCTGGTAGAAACTTCTAGTTCCCAACAAGTTAAGATCCTGGAGAAAGCTCAATGCCTTCGGGAACATGCTCTTTAAACTGAGATACACACCACCTTGAATTACAGCAAACGTGTCAGGACATGCAGTGATCTGGTGGACGTTCCCAAGGAGGAATTGAACGATGAGTGGGCTCCAGAAGGTATAATTGACATGCGTGCAAAACTTTGTGAAGAGGGTAGAGGGGGATCTTCTGAAATCCATCTCCTTTATCGTGACATTCAATAGCACGAAACTTCTTGAGCACATTAAGGCAGGTTTTGTTTACCTAAGCATGAGGCCTTATGTCCCAAACCCAATGCGCCCTTTTAAATACCAGTGGTGTGGTGATACTACTCTTGAGTGTCATGAAGATATCAATTGTGACAAATTTGGTAAGGTTGCCCATGAAGGAGTCACTTGTTCACCTCCTTTGAAGTCTGTGAATTGCACTGGGATTCAGCCTGGCTGGAGTTGTGACTGCAGCATGTATCTTGAAGAACAAAAGATACAAAAGCTTAAGACTATGAAGTGCATCTACTATGGTGCGGCCAAAGAGATGTACAAGGCCATGTTGCCCCAAACAGTCACTACCTTGTTTGCTTGAGTTCTTAAACAGCCAGTGCAGAAAGCCAATACTGTTACATGAATTGATGTTACTACTGGCAGTACTAGTACCTGCATTTGTCAATTCACTAGTGCTGCTGCAGTTATATTGAAGCCTGTCCCTCCCCCAAGAACATCAGAAAAGGCTATGGCTGCCGACATTGCATGGGTCCTTGCTCCTCCAAAGATTGTCTGGCCCATCGTCCAGCACTGCCACTACCATTACCACAGTTGTTGCTCCGAATCCTCCTCAGACAAAGAAGTCAAAGTTGAAGGTGAAGAAGCACCCACTGACGGAGATGGGAAATACATAATCCAATGATGTGACATCATCCTCTCTGATGTCTCTCTCGACTCTTCTTCAGAGGTGATGGACCTTCATGGCAGTCTAGGGCAATCATCTTGCCTCAAGGCTGAGCATCCAACTGTTGCGGGCTCCCCTCCTTGACAAAAATTCTTGGATGATTGTGCTACACCCATGATAGATGCACCCATCCTACAGCAGAACACTATTGGGTTCAGGACAGATCTGGAGGAACTGAAACTCCTGGTACAGGAATGCCCTGTGTGCTTGTGTATGCAGGAAATGCATTTTAAAACTTCTGATGGCCCTGTACTACAGGTGTATACCCTCTTACCACAAGGACAACCTGACTGGGGGAAGGCAGAAGGGAGGGGTCACTGTGTTTGTCAATAATGCACGTCAGACCTCTAATCTCCCACTGGCTACTGACCTACAAGTAGTTGCAGCTGAAATCCACGTGTATCAGAGGATGACTGTTTGCTCACTTTAGGCCCACAAGATACAGTAGACTCTGAGGCTCTCATAGATTGTATGGAATAACTCTCCCGACCATTTCTTCTACTGGAAGATTTCAATGCCCATCATTTCTTGTGGGGCTCAACCTCTATTTGCCTTCAGGGTTATGTTTTGAAGAGCCTCATGATGTCTCATGAGCTGTGTGTCCTCAACTCAGGTACTCCCACTCATTTCTGTGCTGCTACTGGGTCTTTTTCGGCTATTGATTTCTCTCTAAATTCTCCAGCCCTAGTGGACTCTGTTCAGTGGGAAGTCATTGACAACCTTCATTTCAGTGAACACTTCCCACTCTGCATTCATCTAGTGGCTGGAACATTACCTGCACAGAAGCCACCAAAATGGATCGTCAGCAGGACTATCTGGCTATTGTTCCAAAAGCTAGCCACGTTTGAACACTGCAACAGTGTCCAGAAACAGGTGGACCACATCACAGTGTGATGTATCATGATACTGACTTATCCATCCCATAGTCCTCAGGTCATCTTAGGAGGCAACCTGTTCCTTGATGGACTAGTGAGCACTGCTCAGCAATCTGGAACAGGCTTGCGGCTCTTCGACAGTTTAAGTACACCCCAACAGCAGACAACCTCACAGCCTTTCACGTTGTGAGAGCCAAGGCTCGATGCATCATTAAGGAGAGCAACAACAGACAACTTCACAGCCTTTTGGGTTGCGAGAGCCGAGGCTCCATGTGTCATTAAGGAGACCAAGAAAAGGCCATGGCAGGCATTCCTGGAGTCCATCAACCATCCCCCTTCTTCACTGATAGCAGCAGTGCTGAAATAGGTGCGTCTCCAATCAACGCCCGGAGACATCGCTCAGATGATGGCAGAGCATTTTGCAGTGATTACTGTCTGTGCCAGCCAAGATCCAGTGTTTTGCCCCAACCATGCGACTGCAGAGAAGTGCAAGTTGAACTTCAGCTACCACAATTCTGAGTCTTACAACTGCCCTTTCTCCATGTGGGAGCTGGAATCAGCACTGTCTGAGATTCTGCACCTGGTCACAACCAAATCCGTTACTGTGTGCTTTAACATTTGCCAGCAGCTTCACAGGAAATCCTCCTGGAATGTTTTGATTTTATATGGCAGACAAGCAACTTTCCCAACTTTCGGAGAGAGGCAATTCTGATACCTCTCCTCAAACCAGGAGAGCACTGCATGTGTCCCAGTAGTTACCGGATCTTCATCTTAATGAGCTATGTAGGAATGGAGCAAATGGTGAACCATCGTGTGGAGTCCGGTGATTTCGGTCCATTGTCAACAATCTGACCCTACTAGAGGTGGCTGTTTTCCTACATAAACAGCACTGTCGTGACATATTCTTTGATATCAGTAAGATGTATGACACTACTTGGAGACACAATATTCTCGTGTGACTCCATCAGTGGGGCTCTCATGGCCACCTCCCCATTTTCATATGGTCCTTCCTGTGTAAGCGCTCTTCTAGGTCTCGAGTTGGTGGCGTGCTGTTGGATCATTTTGAGCACCAGAGTAGTGTTCCTCAGGGTAGCGTCTTGGACGTTGTCCTCTTTTCCACAACCATAAACAGTATCGCTTCTGTGATAAGAAGTCCTGTATACTGATACTTGTTTGCATATGATTTTACCTTTACCTTTGTCTGTATCACCTCCACTTTTGCAACAGTGACCAGTCAGTCGCAACTTACTGTGCAGAAGTTAGAGGAGTGGGCTGGAAAGGTGGGTTTTCAGATAAGTGTGCGTGCATGTGTGTGTGTGTGTGTGTGTGTGTGTGTGTGTGCGCGCACGCATTTTAATCATCCTCGTTGTATTTTTAATTCACCTGACTTGCAGATGAGGGACACCATTCTAAATTTTAAACTCTCATTGAGGTTTCTGGACCTTATTTTTTACTCCAAATTGTTGTGGTTACCGCACCTGAGAGAGCTGAAAGCCAGAATCCAGAATATTATAAAGTGCTTTAGCCACAGGTCTTGGGGAGCAGAGGGCACTTCTGCTCCAGTGTTATAGGGCTTTTGTGCATTCATGGCTAGACTATGGATGTGTGCAGTTTATTGGTCAGTAAGGCCTTCTTATCTGAAGATTATTGACGCTATCCATCATGAGGGGATTTGACTGGCCACAGGTGCCTACAGGCCTCTATGCTGAGGCTGGGGAACTGCCACTCTTCGTCGATGGAAGTTTCTCATGGTGCATCACTCTTGTATGTTTCTTGCAGTTATGACTTTACCTGCATACCATACTGTTGTTTATCCACCTCTGGAATGCCTTTTCTCCAGTGTCCACGAGCAACAATGCCATTTGGGATCTGTGTGCAGTGTGTGCTGGAGTCACTTGGTGTGGAACACACACACCACCATTCTGGGATTTTAACTGCCTGCCACCACGGTTACACCAGAGGTCCAGAGTAATTTTAAATTTGGTTGTTTTCTCTGATCGCGTCCTCAAGGGCCGACTGCCTTGAGACTTTACCATTTTCGACGCAAATTATATGCGATCTTCCAGGCACTGGAGCAGAAGGCATGTGCTTCAGGTGCTAAATTCCTTGTCTGTTCTGATTCTCTGAGTGCTCTTCACTCTCTACAATGCTTTTACCCAGCAGATAAAGCAGTCCTGAATATCCAGGATGCTCTCTTCAGCCAGGGAAGGTTTCTTTCTGTTGGGTACCATGGCACATGGGTATTGCGGGGAAAGAAAGGGCAGAGGTAGCAGCCAAGAAGGCATGTTGTGGTCCTCCTCCTCCTATTTAAGTGTGCCATCCCCCTGCATACTATCGTCTTGCTGTTGCAATACAGAGTCATGTGTTGATGGGAGGAGGAGTCGCTGAAAGTGACAGATAATAAGCTGCATACAGTAAAGCCCACTATGTGGCCATGGCATACCTCCTTTCAGCTACAAAGACAGGATGCAGTCCTCCTTAGTCATCTTCACATAAGCCACAGTCCTCCTATACATGACGTTTTGATCCGGCGTGACGACCGTCTAATGTGTGGTGCTTGTGGCGTACAGACCACTGTCGGCCACATTTTAATACACTCTTTTATTTTTGGACCAAAGGGCAGCAGCAGATTTGCTGCAGATCTGCCCTCTACTTTAAGTGACATTCAAACAAATGTAGTGAGGCTTTTAAGGGTTTGTAATTTCTCCAACTTGTTTCCAGTAATTTTAGGGAGATGTTCTTAATGAGGGTGAATGGCTCACCTATGTTTTTTTGTAAATTGTTAGCCAGTCACATATCCCTGTGCCATTGTTTTAGATCTGCTGTCTTATTTTTCCTTTTGTTTTCTTCCCAGGTGTAGTATCTGCTGCTATTTCTCCTTTGTTTTACGGCATGTGATATGAAGTGCTTGTGTGGATCAACACGAGTGCTGGAGTGAGTGAGTGAGTGTGCCAAAGTTTGTAGCACTTTTATCCATATTCAATTCTGTTAATATTTGTGAGGTCACTGACAACTTCCCCATTTACATGCTTCAATCCACAGTGACAGATTTGTTATTTTTATGATTATGACATCATTCTGTTTCATGCCTGGAGATTTGAAAGGAGTGACTATTTTACCTCAGGAATATTTTACCCAAGGCATTGCCATGATGTTTAGACCATACAGTAGAACTGCATGCCCCAGGGCCTAAAATCAGCTGCCGTTCTCCTATACAGTTAGTTGGTTAGTTACTTGTTCCATAAATCAATAGAACAGCTATTCACACCATGGGTGGTTGCTGAGTTATGGGAATATTTTAGGCCATTGCGGAGAGAGTAGATGTGAGAGAGGAAATGCTGACATAATCCACGATTGGTGTTGCCAGCACAACCATTACTGCTAGGTTGTGGCAGCAAAGGAAAAACAGTAAAGTCGACGTGAAGTATTCCAGACTGAGCCAATATGTGACAAAGATGCCCAGCTGCCACCTTTTCTTGCATAACTTATAACTTGGTCTCATTTTTTGAATGTATTTCTGATGTACTGTAATCAGCAACAAGATTGATTGTCCACCTTTGAAATTCAAACACTGAGTCTCAAAGAGTGTGCTTGGTCAGAATTAAGGAAATGGCCATTTACAGCTAGTGAGCTTTTATTGGCTGGCGACTTGCTATGTTATCCAACAGCCAGCGCAGCCACCACACTAACACGTAATAAGTTTACAGACCAAAGCCTATGAAACATTTGAAATTCATAAAATATTGTATTATAAAGTATAAACAGGCACAGAAGGTATAAATCAAAGTCGGTGTGAGAATTTCATTCCTCTCCTCCTAAATAGCAATTTTACCAACACTCATAACATCAACTGAAATAACCAAATTGCAAATCCGTAAACAAATGAGAAAGAAATTTCAAATTTTTATGTTGTATAATAGACATATTAGGAAAAGCAGTGGGTTTTGCCACTAGTAATACTGTAGGGTATGTAATTTAAAAGACTGTAACTTTTGCTAATGATGTAAGGGGTTATTGAGCTATTCCCCAACACACTACGGCCTCAAATTATACCTTAAAACACATAGTTTTGAGAGTTCTTTTATTTTATGTCTGCCTCATAAATAACAAAAATTTATAGCCTACATAGTGAAATAAACTGAAAACACTGGAATACGGTGAAAATTGCCAGATGGTAAGATCTCAGATGTTTGTAACATCTTGCATGTTTGTTTTCCACTTGCAGCCAGACATAACACTAATGCAGTGGCTTCTAGCATATACGGTGATAAACAACAAACTTTCTTGGTGCCATGTTCCAGTGTACAGCTAATGTGACCGGTGTGTAGAGAACTGAGTGACCACGGCTTCCACTTATGTTCAGTTTGTATAGTTATACCTTGTACGCCCTTTACTACTGTATATTAATTTTACTTACAGTAGATCTGCTCAGAGCCTGTCGACAGAATCTGGAATGTATCATGCCTCTAACAACTGCAACCGACATAGGCTTCTCCATTTGCTATGTGTGGAATCACAATTAAAAAAGACGTGTTCAGTAAACATATGTGCAATGGATTTTTCGTATATTATTTGAATGCATGATGTCTGTTCCTTTGAAAGAACAGACACCACACAGATCCCACAACTGTGAAACACTAAATGCAAATAGAAGGGAAAACACTGCTATCAGCTGCGGTGGGATACTAAGCAGAATCAGGAGCGATGAGCAAAAATGTGTACCAGACTGGGATTTTAACTTGGGATCTCCTGCTTACAAGGCATGCATGGTAACCACTGCACCATTCGGGACACAGCATTATCGCAACTGCACGGACTATCTCAGTATGCCTCGTGGCCGATCCACACTCCCATTGAGTGCCACCTATCCACAGTCCCTGTCCATTATACTCCTGTTCGCTACTTAGCACGGACTAACTCAGTATGTCTCATGGCTGATCCACACTCCTATTGAGTGCCACCTATCCACAGTTCGTGTCCATTATACTCCTGTTCGCTACTTAGAGGTTCCCACAGGAGGTCAGATGTATTTGTGCATTCGCACTGAAGAAAGTGGATCCATTGCCCAGTCAGTCTTATCAATTATTCGAATGCATGATGTTTGTTCCTTTGAAAGAACAGACACCACACAGATCCCACAGCTGTGAAACACCATAAGTAAATTGAAGGGGGGCACTGCCAGCAGCTGCATGGGACATTAAGCGGAATCTGTGGCGATGAGCAAAAATGTGTACTGGACCGGGATTCGAACTCGAGATCTCGTGCTTACTAGGCAGGTGTGGTAAACACAGCGCCATCCAAGACACAGTGTTATTGCAACTGCATGGACTATTTCAGTAAGATTCCACAAATACGTCCGATCTCCTGTGGGAATCTCTAAGTAGCGATCAGGAGTGTAATGGACATGGCTGCGGATAGGTAGTGCTCGGTGGGAGTGTGGATCGGCCGTGAGGTGTACTGTGATAGTTCGTGCAGTTGCAATAACGCTGTGTCCTGTATGGCGCACAGGTTACCGCACCTGCCTAGTAATCAGGAGATCCCGGGTTTGAATCCCAATTCGGCACACATTTTGATTCATTGCCACTGATTCTGCTTAATGTCCAGCTGCAGCTGATAGCAGTGTTCCCCCTTCAATTTTTCGTATCCATTGCAGTCCTGAATGGTGTTTAATGTGTCGTGATGGCAGACAGATTCTTATAAATGTAACAGATTTCTGGGACAGAGAAACACTAAAATCACTGCAGACTTAACGTTATTTCATATTAATTGTTATAAATAAGTACCTGTTGTGAAGGAAAACCTGTGTGTATACACATGCTTTCACGAAACCTGCTGTTTTTACACTAGAGCAAGTGACAGGTTTGACATGTAAACAATGCACATTGGTAATACTATAGAATTTGCAAATTACTAGCAATTTATGCGAAACGTCTTTACCAAGAAAATTTCCTAGGTCACTACTACTGAGGGCACTATGAAGACAGTTCACCCAATTTTTAAAATGTTTCATACTCTAAGAAAGCTATGTACAGGATTGCCACAAGTTCTAGAAATCGGAATTTCAAATATGTCAGGGAAATTGGGGAAATATCGGGTGGGGGGGGGGGGGGGCAGAAAAATCTCGTTTTTGTCTCAGTAAATATAATGGTTTGTTTACTGAGATATCGTGCATCGTCACTGGTTGGGCGCAACTTAGCAACTTAGTACGCGCATAACTTCCCTACTCCCTCATTCTTACTACTTCTCCCCTTTCTGCCATTCCCCTCAGCTTGCAGTCACTGCTGCCACCACTTCTTGCCGCTAGCCTAGCAGCTGCTGATGAGAGGCAGGGAGGCATGAGGAGTGGTTTGTTTGGACCTGATTCTCAGAGACGGTTGACGCAGTGGCCAGAGATGGCGGTCATGTGTGTACAAGGTGTGTGTGAGTGATTGTATGAATATGTGTGTGCTGTTGTTTTCTGACAAAGGCAATAACCAAAAATTTAGTTGTTAGAGAGTGATTGTCTTTTTTCTATGTGCCTGTCTGCGGCTCAGCGATCATCTTTACGGTGAGCAGCTACTTATTTTTATTCCTACTGATTCTCAGAGTATTTGCGCAACGTACCTGTTGCATGGAGTGATCACCATGATCTCATTTTATTAACATGGTGTCTGTGGCATGAGTGGACTTCCATAACAGCCCAAAACTGCAGGTCATTTCTACAGATATCTCTCTAAAGGATCGGGCGTGCTGATATGAAGCCATTCGGTTCCCACTAATGTGCAGGCCCTGCCCATTGAATCTAGTCTCACCGATCTGCCCGCAGTCCGGGTCTGTCCATATGTCGCATAATGCATTGGATTTTTGTGGTTTCCCTGGACTAAGGACTGCAGTGCTCCTGGACAGGCCAGAGGCCACGGGCGATGGATTTCAGGAATTGCGACTGTCTCACCACAAGTACATTGTACAGAGTGGCATTTCATAGACATTCTATTTATTCTAGTACATTTTGACACTTCAGAAGTAGTTTATATATTAGAAAGTATGGAAAATAAGAAGAAGAAAATTGTGCCAGTTGCTGGTAGTTTGCATGCTATGTACTCATGTATTTCTTGAATGAAAAACCATACAATATCTGTAAAATAATAGACATAACACAGTGGGTAATAACTCACAATAACGAACATAGTAGAATCAACATTTTACTGGCAGTCACCTATAGTGTTTGTTTAGACAACTGTTCCCTGTCTTATACGCTTCTTTCAAGAGGCCTACTTTTTTCCAAGGTTATTTCTGAAATTAGTGAAGGTATTTTAAATCTGTCTTGCGGCTCCAACGAAATGCGTATTTTTGTCACCAAGTGAGTTTCGCTGTATTGAAATAAAATAATATCAGTGGTCTTAATGAAACAGATATACCATTTCCCTTGCTTTCTCCATCTGAAAATAGTTCATTACAAAAGATGTTGCAATGTTAGTACTTAAGATTTTTTCGCACGCCTTTGGAAATACAGAAGTCCTTATATATTTTTGTTAACTTACGCTGTTAGTTACCCTCGATCTCAAAATTTGTCAGGGAAAAATGCTAAAACTTGTCAGGAAATTAGGGAAATATCAGGGAGTTTCAGTTTGGGAAACTTGTGACGACCATGATGTATAGACCATCCTATAGTAATAGACTCATTAACCTAACTAGCTTGTATCACAAAGATTGTCCACTGAATTTGATTCTTCACTCCAGTGCAATACACCAGTAAATACTTCTGCACCTCCAGGGTTTTGAAATATAATTACAAGGCTTTGTGTTATTGGCAGATTCAATCTACAGAAAGGAATTTTACATAAAAATACAAAGCTACTTGTAAACTGCTGTAGTTGTATACTAACTTCTCGAGAGAAGTTACTTAAATGTCAAATTCAGCTCCAGGTTAATGAAAGAAACATGTGTCCATGACATTTGTGCAGCCATCAGTGATAAACATAGGATTCAGACCAATCTATTTATGTAGTCTGTAATCTGAAACTTATAGTTTTAGTTAAGGTAATAAGAACTGGAACACTTTCCTTGTGAAAAACTGCTTGTAGTTTGGAGAAAACTTTCATTTGCTTCTAGTTACGGGGTATACTGTTGAGAAAATTTTGTTAAGTCCTTCATTACTGGAGTTATCCCATTCTTACACCTAACTTGACTTTTTAATACGTGAGTGTTTTTGTATATGTAATTATTTTTGTTTCAAAAGTGAACGTGTTAAAGATTTTCACAAGTTGTGGCTCAGGTTTAGCAACAATTGTGAGATTGGTTCCTCCTGTGTTGGGAAACAGTTTTATGACTTTTGACAATTTATCGTCATGTTTGTTAGGTTTCCCCTTAAGCTACAGTTCTGGTGGCTTATTTGATATGTCAAATAATGTGAGTATTACATTCCATATAAGTTTCCTTCTTTCCACCGATTTGGCTGAAAATGTAGTGAACAAACCTGTACTTCGTTGGGTAGGTATACAAGGTCTTTCTGTAAAAGGTCAGGTCTTCTGGTGGTTACTGGCAATTTGGTGTTGTTAAAGGAAAATGGCATTATTCAGTAAATGTCTGTATGTTACAAGAGAATAGTATATAAACCGTCCTGTAATGCACCATTTCTGATCTCCGAGGGTCCTTACAAAACTAAATAATCACAGATGTGGTGTAATTTTGTAGTTACTATCGATTGTTATGGCACCACGTACATTCCTTATTATAATAACTATGTTACAAATCAATGATGCACTCATGCGACATCGTGTTCAGAAGTAACATTTGCTGCCTGCTTGGGGCACCATTATCAGTGGGGATAACAAGATAGAGATGGAGTGGCACAGTGAATAAGGAAAAGTTTACAAGCAATACACTAGAGGTCACTGCACTCATATATTACCAGAGTATGCTGCACTGCCATTGGCTACAGTAGGAAAATGCACACCCCCACATGTTACAGTCTGACGCCTTTCACTGTACTTCACAGTTTTCGGTTTAATTACCAATGTTGATCAATTTTTATTTTTTTTCTGGGTAAGGACCAAGGAAATATCTCTCAAAATCATGCATGTTGATGTGTAATTTGTTCTCGTAGCATGTCAAAAAATAGCTTGATTACCTTGTACCCAGATAACAGCGTTAATTTCGTGACGAGTTTTGATTTGCTGTTACATATCTATGATTTTTTAAGAGCTGATGAAATTTATTACCACAAATTATTGTATAAACAATGTTTTGCATGTTTAATTTCCTTCAGTTACACAGATTTTAAACAACTTATTGCTGAACATTAAGATTTTTAATCATATATGCCAATTACACATGGTTTTGCTCATATTTTGGTTTTAATGTTTTCCTCATTCCTGCATTTTTCTCAATTTGTTGTTTTTTAAGGCTGGACCACACAAAATCTATTTTAAGTTTTTGTGTAGACATTTGTCAGTGGAACATGAGGAGTTCCCCAGGAGAGATTATTTTGGGTTAGATTTGAAACTTGCTTTGCTACCTGTCAGACATTTTATGGTATTTGACAATGATAATAAATTTTTGTTGCTGAATGTTGACCTCCTTTCTGAACCACTGACATCTTGAGTAATGGGAAATAAAGATCATTTTTGCCTCCAGTGTTGTCTGTATGGACATCACTGTTCTTATTAAATTGTGATGGATTATTTATGATGAATCTCATTAGTGAATGTATATGTATTGGATGGCACAGTTAAAAATACCTAGTTCCTTGAAGTGGTACCTACATGACATTGGTTTGGGAACACCACACATTATTCTTATTGCTCACTTTTGTGCAATTGGTACTTTGTTTCTAAGTGCTGAGTTACCCAGAAAATTATTCCATAAGACATTGAATGGGAATATGCAAAATATGTCAAATTAATTAATTTCCTCTTTCGACATTTGACAATTGTGTGAAGAGAAAAAGTAACTGAACTTAATTGTTTGAGAAGCTCAGTAGTACACTTCTTTCAGTTAAAATTTTCATCAATATACGCCCAAAAAATGGGAGCATTCTACCCTATTCGCTGACTTCTGCTCAGGTGCTACATCAATTGTTGGTATGACTGTGTATGTTGTAACAAAATTGAATATACTATGTTTTTCTCAAAATTTAGGAAGATTCCATTTTCTGAGAATCACTTATAATTATTTGGAAAATGTCACTTACAATTTCTACTGTTGCTTTCTATCTGATGGGAATTATTATAACACTAGTATTGTCTGCAAAAAGTACCAATTCCGTTAGTTGGGTGTTAAGTGGAAGATTATTCACATATATGAGGAATAGGAGTGGACCCAAAATTGAACTTTGTGGGACTCCCATTGTGATCTCTCCCCGGTCGCTCAAACTTTCTACCCTTCCAACATGTTGGAATCATTCAGCACACTTTTTGCATTTTGTTTTCTATGTATGATTCAATCTAGTTGTGTGTATGCTCATCAGTTCCATAAAACTTGAGTTTTTGTAAGAGAGTAACATGATTTACACAATCAAATGTCATGGAAAGTTCACAGAAAATGCCAACTGGCAATATTTTATTACTTGAGACTTTTACTATTTGATGAGTGAAGGTGTAAATAGCATTCTCATTTTAGCAACTCTTCTTGAATCCAAACTGTGATATGCTAAGTAAACTGTTTCTACTCAAGTGTGAGACTACTCTTGAATACATTACTTTTTTGAGTATTTTGGAAATGTCTGTCAGTAAGGAAATTAAACAATAATTCTTTAAGTCTGTCTTGTTGCCTTTCTTATGAAGAGGTTTAACAGCTGCGTATTTTACCCCATGTGGGAAAAATTCCCTGTTCAGTGATGCATATTGCATATGTAAATTGAATTTGACAGTAACATCTCTTTCTATATATTCATCATCTCATGTCACCTCTTTTAAAACAATGTATCCTATTCTCATTAATAATTGTATGAACCTGCCTCAGAGTGGTGAAGTACAATATTGTTTATTTACATTAATTGTGCATCATGAGGTAGAGCATTAACAATTGGGTAAACATTAATTATTTCAGCCTGAAAACTGTATACAAAAATGTTATCAATCAGTGTCCTACTATCATGCTGCATATGAGTTGAAAAATTGACTACAGAAATTAAATTGAAACACCCAAATATTGATGATAGGTCATTTTTGCTGTCCCTATCTTTTAAAAAAATCTACTTTGAAATCTACCCAAACTGCTAACTGTTCTTATCTGACAGGTGGCTCAATAATGCATCTAGATTTCTCATAAATAACTGAAATTTCCCATAGAGGAGATCTGTAGGCTGTTAAAAGTGTCAGAGAAGTATTCTGCAGCAGGAACTCGTAAGCACAAGCATGTAGATTGTGATCAACAAAAAACTATTTGTTTCAGTGATTGTTGACTTCGTGTCCAACTTTTACATACATTGCAACTCCTACATTTTCCATGATAGTATTACTTGGAAGTGATACTAGTCTATAGCCCCTGATACATAACTTTTCGATCCTAGTTATTATGTGATATTCAGAGACGCACAGAACATCTAACATTCAGCTGTGCTGCATGACCATTGTAGCAAGACTATGTTGGCTAATGTTAAAAGGCCAGCTAAATGAACCATCCAGACTGTTGTTCCCACAGTTACTGAAAAGATGTTAATCATCTTTAAGAAGCTCCACCAATTACCCACCAATGTTGTTGAACCTACTCTATGGCTATCTGTGTCATTTAGCCACACAAGCCAAGCCACAAGTTTCGGGGGATGTGTTATTTAAGCCGTGTAAAGTGACTTTGCCTCCAGTGGTATTATTAGGCTTAAAACTTAAACATTTATGAAATTCATTTGACCCCAGTTCCCGGTCTGATATCCCCACTCCATTTTCTCAGTTCACGCACGCCCTCCCACAGAATTCGCTGGCACAACCTGTCCCAATGCCAGTGTCTCTGGCAGAAGTCCACAGGTTGGGGATTTTTATCTCTCATACATTCTTGAGCTTTCCGTGCTTGGACATGGTATATTAGAGTATGAATGCTTGGAGGAAGCAAGCTGTGGTTGAATGGAGTACTGTGGGGTTTGGAGGGCAGGGCCACCCTGTCATGCAGCAAAGCAAATTTGGAAACAGTTAAAAATTTCTCAGAAAACCCAAGCAACCACCAACTTTTGTAATAATGGTCAGTTTGCAGCATCTAGAACATGTCAATAACAGAAAAAAATGTATTGTAACATTTAAAAACTATGTCCAAATTTTATATCAGTTGATGTCACTTAATGTTAAAGTAAATGTTAACTCACTTTCCAGACACTCATGAGAAGATATCATTTTCTGAAAGCTGCTGGACGTACTAAGTGTATGCCCCTTACTCGTTACGTTTCGAGTCATTCTCAACCAACTGTAGAAACTTTTTGGATTAATAATTAATTCTTCTACATCCCAGTTATCCAGTACTTTCACCTTTCCTGCTGTCTCAACTTTCGCTTCAGCAAAAGAGAATTGTCTTACAGGCAGGAATCCATTACGTCACCTAATGTACATCCGACAATCTGATGAATACACATGCTGTGTACGAGCTCAAGTTGCTTCCAGTGTTGCATGCAGACTTAGAGTGGACATTTGGGCCATTCAAGTATGGGATGACTGAATGAGTGTGACAGAAGTCGAATGCAGGTGCTCCCTGCATCCAAAATGAATATATTACTATCTGCCGGACTTTTGTGTAACTGTATGCTGCAAGCATTTCAAGCAAGCATAAAGGCCGGATGCAGACATCTACTGCCACCTCCCTCTTCCCCCCTTCCACCTCTACATACCCGGAAACTGCCCCCCCCCCCCCCCCCTCCCCTGCCGTATTATGTCACTGCAGTATCATCTCCAGTTTTTCCTGTTCACTCCTATCACCACAATTCCCACCTCCCCATCCTGGCTAGGCATGTGTCATCCAACCACCACTCATTCCCACCCTTCAAACTATTCTCTCGAGCATTCCACTCTCTTGCCATCCATTTGTGCCCTCTTTCCTTGTTTGGTTCCCTCCCAGTATCATTAGATTTAATCACTCGTCCTTTTCCTCCTTTTTTTTGTGTGTGTGTGTGTGTGTGTGTGTGTGTGTGTGTGTGTGTGTGTGTTTTCCTTATGCTGTTGGTTTCTTGTGTTGATTTTACTGTGTAAGTCTGTATGTACTGTCCATATTTAGATAGACTTCTTTCAACATATTTTGCGGAGTTCCTAATTTTGCTGTAAATCTATCTACAGGTGTTGCAGATGTCCACCCATCTTCACGTGAAAGATCAGTTAGTGTGTCAAAAGAAGCTGAAGATGTGAAATACAGGCCTAGTAAGTTTTATACCTGAGAGTATTTTATGATCTGTAACTGTCACTTTGCAAGCAGAGATGGACTAGAAAATGTGGCATCTGTTTTTGATGAAGTTAACATCAAACTTTTTGCTTGTTTGTAAATGATTAGACTTATAAATTTAAAGGGTTGTTGTGCTATGAACATAAATGCAAAGCCTCAAAGTTTACTTATTTTCTAAAAAAGAAGTGGTGATTTGGTAGTTTTTTGACTCTAATGTTTGCTTTTGCAAAAATTTCGACCCCCCCCCCCCCCTCCCCACAAAGGTCTCTCCTTGTTTCCTTCTTTTGGCTGTGTTTAAGCTTCCAGCCGATGATGGTTTATTTTGAGAATCAGCGGTATTTTCCCACTGGTGAACAGAGTGCTTCTCTGATTTGAAGTGTTTATCAACATTATTATTCTTTGCCCATCCAATTTGATAATTATGAAATCTCCAGAATTTTGATTATGACCTTTCATTGCCATTCATAGCTGTGTGACCCATGCTTGACAACTCAACAGATAGCACTGGGAAAATACTTGGCGTAAGTAGAACCAAAAATATCTCTATTTGCACAGCTAGGGGAAGAGTTCCAGTGTGGTCTAAAAATATTTATAGATTTTGTTTTTCAGTCACTGTAATGCAGAGTGCCAGACTAGAGTATTGCACATGTGTTCCATATATGCGTGCTATTTACACTGCTTTTGTGTGTGTGTGTGTGTGTGTGTGTGTGTGTGTGTGTGTGTGTGTGTGTGTGTGTCTCTACGACCCAGGACAACCGGGAGATCAGGGAAGAACCCAGGAATTTTTTCATCTGGGAGAAAACTGGGAAAAACTTGGGAATTTTTTAGAATTCTGGGAATTTTTCATTGTTTTAGTCTTCAGTTACATTTTTGTAATTTTGACTGGTAAAAACCGATACTCTAACAAAGGATATTATTGTACCCCGCTACTGCAGAATAATACTTCAACAATAAAAGATAAACGAAAGAAAAAAATGAAAATAACTTAAAATGCAAAGGAAATGCGCCATATACAACAACGACACACACTACTCATGCAAGCATCTGCCAACAGCAAAATGTGTCAAAGGCTTTAGGAAGACGATACAATGCTTCATAACAACAAGTTGCCTCCGATGAATGTGAAGTCACAACAGTTTACATTAGATTTGTCTTAGCAGTTACGAGCGGGCTCATGTGCATGTGCAGTTGAGTCTTGTTTGAGCAGGAATGTGGCTGTTGGCTGTGCAATCAGTTGCAGCAAGCAGCTAGATGCTAGCGGGAAAAGGGGGTGCCAAATTCATATTCTTGAGGAAAAAACACTTGTTTCACAAAGCGCCTAGCATTCAGCCCATGTTTGTCTGTCGATTATTCATATGATTTTGAAAGACTTCCCTGTTGGTTTTTGAACACATTTTAAGTTGATTTCAGTATAAATCATTAATCTATTTTTGAATGCGTGTATAGTGTGCGTGATGTCTCTGTTAGGAGAATCCTTGTCACATCTAGAAATGAACTTTCCGGAGACACAAGGGGACGGGGCTATACGAGCTGAGCAGAGTAAAGCCGAATGGATGAATGGCTAGGCATGTGTCATCCAACCCCCACTCGTTCCCACCCTTCAAACTATTCTCTCGAGCATTCCACTCTCTTGCCATCCATTTGTGCCCTCTTTCCTTGTTTGGTTCCCTCCCAGTATCATTAGATTTAATCACTCGTCCTTTTCCTCCTTTTTTTGTGTGTGTGTGTGTGTGTGTGTGTGTGTGTGTGTGTGTGTGTGTGTGTGTGTTTTCCTTATGCTGTTGGTTTCTTGTGTTGATTTTACTGTGTAAGTCTGTATGTACTGTCCATATTTAGATAGACTTCTTTCAACATATTTTGCGGAGTTCCTAATTTTGCTGTAAATCTATCTACAGGTGTTGCAGATGTCCACCCATCTTCACGTGAAAGATCAGTTAGTGTGTCAAAAGAAGCTGAAGATGTGAAATACAGGCCTAGTAAGTTTTATACCTGAGAGTATTTTATGATCTGTAACTGTCACTTTGCAAGCAGAGATGGACTAGAAAATGTGGCATCTGTTTTTGATGAAGTTAACATCAAACTTTTTGCTTGTTTGTAAATGATTAGACTTATAAATTTAAAGGGTTGTTGTGCTATGAACATAAATGCAAAGCCTCAAAGTTTACTTATTTTCTAAAAAAGAAGTGGTGATTTGGTAGTTTTTTGACTCTAATGTTTGCTTTTGCAAAAATTTCGACCCCCCCCCCCCCCCTCCCCACAAAGGTCTCTCCTTGTTTCCTTCTTTTGGCTGTGTTTAAGCTTCCAGCCGATGATGGTTTATTTTGAGAATCAGCGGTATTTTCCCACTGGTGAACAGAGTGCTTCTCTGATTTGAAGTGTTTATCAACATTATTATTCTTTGCCCATCCAATTTGATAATTATGAAATCTCCAGAATTTTGATTATGACCTTTCATTGCCATTCATAGCTGTGTGACCCATGCTTGACAACTCAACAGATAGCACTGGGAAAATACTTGGCGTAAGTAGAACCAAAAATATCTCTATTTGCACAGCTAGGGGAAGAGTTCCAGTGTGGTCTAAAAATATTTATAGATTTTGTTTTTCAGTCACTGTAATGCAGAGTGCCAGACTAGAGTATTGCACATGTGTTCCATATATGCGTGCTATTTACACTGCTTTTTTTTTTGTGTGTGTGTGTGTGTGTGTGTGTGTGTGTGTGTGTGTGTGTGTGTGTGTGTGTGCGCGTGTGTCTACGACCCAGGACAACCAGGAGATCAGGGAAGAACCCAGGAATTTTTTCATCTGGGAGAAAACCGTGAAAAACTTGGGAATTTTTCATTGTTTTAGTCTTCAGTTACATTTTTGTAATTTTGACTGGTAAGAACCGATACTCTAACAAAGGATATTATTGTACCCCGCTACTGCAGAATAATACTTCAACAATAAAAGATAAACGAAAGAAAAAAAATGAAAATAACTTAAATTACAAAGGAAATGCGCCATATACAACAACGACACACACTGCTCATGCAAGCATCGGCCAACAGCAAAATGTGTCAAAAGCTTTAGGAAGACGATACAATGCTTCATAACAACAAGTTGCCTCCGATGAATGTGAAGTCACAACAGTTTACATTAGATTTGTCTTAGCAGTTACGAGCGGGCTCATGTGCATGTGCAGTTGAGTCTTGTTTGAGCAGGAATGTGGCTGTTGGCTGTGCAATCAGTTGCAGCAAGCAGCTAGATGCTAGCGGGAAAAGGGGGTGCCAAATTCATATTCTTGAGGAAAAAACACTTGTTTCACAAAGCGCCTAGCATTCAGCGCATGTTTGTCTGTCGATTATTCATATGATTTTGAAAGACTTCCCTGTTGGTTTTTGAACACATTTTAAGTTGATTTCGGTATAAATCATTAATCTATTTTTGAATGCGTGTATAGTGTGCGTGATGTCTCTGTTAGGAGAATCCTTGTCACATCTAGAAATGAACTTTCCGGAGACACAAGGGGACGGGGCTATACGAGCTGAGCAGAGTAAAGCCGAATGGATGAATGGCTAGGCATGTGTCATCCAACCCCCACTCGTTCCCACCCTTCAAACTATTCTCTCGAGCATTCCACTCTCTTGCCATCCATTTGTGCCCTCTTTCCTTGTTTGGTTCCCTCCCAGTATCATTAGATTTAATCACTCGTCCTTTTCCTCCTTGTGTGTGTTTTCCTTATGCTGTTTGTTTCTTGTGTTGATTTTACTGTGTAAGTCTGTATGTACTGTCCATATTTAGATAGACTTCTTTCAACATATTTTGCGGAGTTCCTAATTTTGCTGTAAATCTACAGGTGTTGCAGATGTCCACCCATCTTCACGTGAAAGATCAGTTAGTGTGTCAAAAGAAGCTGAAGATGTGAAATACAGGCCTAGTAAGTTTTATACCTGAGAGTATTTTATGATCTGTAACTGTCACTTTGCAAGCAGAGATGGACTAGAAAATGTGGCATCTGTTTTTGATGAAGTTAACATCAAACTTTTTGCTTGTTTGTAAATGATTAGACTTATAAATTTAAAGGGTTGTTGTGCTATGAACATAAATGCAAAGCCTCAAAGTTTACTTATTTTCTAAAAAAGAAGTGGTGATTTTGTAGTTTTTTGACTCTAATGTTTGCTTTTGCCAAAATTTCGATCCCCCCCCCCTCCCCACAAAGGTCTCTCCTTGTTTCCTTCTTTTGGCTGTGTTTAAGCTTCCAGCCGATGATGGTTTATTTTGAGAATCAGCGGTATTTTCCCACTGGTGAACAGAGTGCTTCTCTGATTTGAAGTGTTTATCAACATTATTATTCTTTGCCCATCCAATTTGATAATTATGAAATCTCCAGAATTTTGATTATGACCTTTCATTGCCATTCATAGCTGTGTGACCCATGCTTGACAACTCAACAGATAGCACTGGGAAAATACTTGGCGTAAGTAGAACCAAAAATATCTCTATTTGCACAGCTAGGGGAAGAGTTCCAGTGTGGTCTAAAAATATTTATAGATTTTGTTTTTCAGTCACTGTAATGCAGAGTGCCAGACTAGAGTATTGCACATGTGTTCCATATATGCGTGCTATTTACACTGCTTTTGTGTGTGTGTGTGTGTGTGTGTGTGTGTGTGTGTGTGTGTGTGTGTGTGTGTGTGTGTGTGTGTGTCTACGACCCAGGACAACCGGGAGATCAGGGAAGAACCCAGGAATTTTTTCATCTGGGAGAAAACCAGGAAAAACTTGGGAATTTTTTAGAATTCTGGGAATTTTTCATTGTTTTAGTCTTCAGTTACATTTTTGTAATTTTGACTGGTAAAAACCGATACTCTAACAAAGGATATTATTGTACCCCGCTACTGCAGAATAATACTTCAACAATAAAAGATAAACGAAAGAAAAAAATGAAAATAACTTAAATTGCAAAGGAAATGCGCCATATACAACAACGACACACACTGCTCATGCAAGCGTCTGCCAACAGCAAAATGTGTCAAAGGCTTTAGGAAGACTATACAATGCTTCATAACAAGAAGTTGCCTCCGATGAATGTGAAGTCACAACAGTTTACATTAGATTTGTCTTAGCAGTTACGATGCTTGACAACTCTACAGATAGCACTGGGAAAATACTTGGCGTAAGTAGAACCAAAAATATCTCTATTTGCACAGCTAGGGGAAGAGTTCCAGTGTGGTCTAAAAATATTTATAGATTTTGTTTTTCAGTCACTGTAATGCAGAGTGCCAGACTAGAGTATTGCACATGTGTTCCATATATGCGTGCTATTTACACTGCTTTTGTGTGTGTGTGTGTGTGTGTGTGTGTGTGTGTGTGTGTGTGTGTCTACGACCCAGGACAACCGGGAGATCAGGGAAGAACCCAGGAATTTTTTCATCTCGGAGAAAACCGGGAAAAACTTGGGAATTTTTTAGAATTCTGGGAATTTTTTATTGTTTTAGTCTTCAGTTACATTTTTGTAATTTTGACTGGTAAGAACCGATACTCTAACAAAGGATATTATTGTACCCCACTACTGCAGAATAATACTTCAACAATAAAAGATAAACGAAAGAAAAAAATGAAAATAACTTAAATTGCAAAGGAAATGCGCCATATACAACAACGACACACACTGCTCATGCAAGCATCAGCCGACAGCAAAATGTGTCAAAGGCTTTAGGAAGACTATACAATGCTTCATAACAACAAGTTGCCTCCGATGAACGTGAAGTCACAACAGTTTACATTAGATTTGTCTTATCAGTTACGAGCGGGCTCATGTGCATGTGCAGTTGAGTCTTGTTTGAGCAGGAATGTGGCTGTTGGCTGTGCAATCAGTTGCAGCAAGCAGCTAGATGCTAGCGGGAAAAGGGGGTGCCAAATTCATATTCTTGAGGAAAAAACACTTGTTTCACAAAGCACCTAGCATTCAGCGCATGTTTGTCTGTCGATTATTCATATGATTTTGAAAGACTTCCCTGTTGGTTTTTGAACACATTTTAAGTTGATTTCGGTATAAATCATTAATCTATTTTTGAATGCGTGTATAGTGTGTGTGATGTCTCTGTTAGGATAATCCTTGTCACATCTAGAAATGAACTTTCCGGAGACACAAGGGGACGGGGCTATACGAGCTGAGCGGAGTAAAGCCGAATGGATGAATGCCAATCACTGTTTGATTATGTCGTTGATTGGGTTTGTGAATGATCCGCATTGTTATAATTACTAGCGAAATCCATAGATTCAGACTACCAGAGTGGAAATAAACGACTGACAGGAATAACAGGTGAGAAAGATTACGTATTATCTTCTCAGTGTATCCAAGAAAACGAATTTATGACAGAAAATTTTTGGCCAGATAGCTACACTAGTAAGGACCAGTTATACAGTCCCTGGCTAGCAGCCACGTAAGTTCTATTCTGTAAGTAACACAGAAAATGTGTTGTACGAACTCGTAATAATGCCTAACCGGAAAATAATTATGGGATAACAAAACCTGTGATTCAGGCAGGCTTGGTGAAGTTAATCGGTGAACAAATTTTGACAATGACAGGAATAGCTGCAGAATTGGTGATGACAAGATTGTTTGTTAGAACGAGGAAGAATAAGATGATTCGAAATTTATATAAAAATTTCCTAATACTACTTTTAGATCTCATTCCTGAGAAGCTGGTGTGTATGAATGACATGTGAAACTATTTCCTAACATAAAGCTTTTTTCTTGTAGCAGGCTTAACAAGCATTTGATATTGGTACTTCGGGAATTATATTCTGTCATATTAAAAAAATGTCCATTTGTGCCAAAGCAGTCTCGTTTATTTGGTGCGTGTTACAAAATTGCTGCAGTATTAGAAAGACCTATTTTGTTTTATCTAGCAGACAGCGACAAAATAGACGTAATCAGTTCGAGAAACCACACCAGTCTTGGGTACTATTTGTGTTAACAGCTTTTTGAATATTAGATAATGATATTTCGATTTTTCTTGTAGCAAAACGTTTGACGATCTTTCACAGAAAGGAAAGCACGCCATGTAACGCTGTAGCAAGATTAGAGAGAAAAAATGCTACAAGCTAAGGATTGAAGAAATTTGTACTTTCTTGCTTGTCTCTTGTCTTTATTAGTTTTATGTATTCTATATTTCATTTCACAGAAAACAGCAAGTTATTAGCTAATAGGCAATAAAGAGTGCAAATTTTCTGAAGAGTTCTTGTTCTCCTGATTACAAATAATCCCATCTGCTATCGAGGTGGTGTTTTTTTTATTTTTTTATTTTTTATTTATTTCAAAAAAAGAGAAGCAGGCTGCTACTATCAAACTGGCCGACTGGGAGCGGGAGAGGCACCACAGGACGTTTCAATTTCCACTGTCCAGAATATAGTTTGATGGCATCCATTAGAAAATATACACGTTTCCATTCCACAGAGCGAAATACAGTGACGTGCGATAGAAGAATGCTTTATGAAGAGGTGTGGCACTACACTTTTGCATACATGTCGTACATTTCCTCGAATACACGCTTCATGTTTCAGACTTTTCAGAAAGATGTGCACTACGAGATGAACATATTTTTGAAAATTCGATAATTTTTAGTATTTACCCGGTTCGCAAATATCGCAGATCCGGGATTGTCTGAGTTATAGTGGGTAGTCTCCATGTGACCCGTGTTTACATTTAGTGATTTTGCTGTTTTCTGTTTGTTTACTCTCATGTCAAATGAAAGCAAAATGGATATCTGTATCCGGGAGCTATCAAGTGAATTAAAATACATTCACATAATTACGGAAGGCTAAAATATGTCATTAGTTTCATATTCTATTGTATTTCCACCTTTCTGACAATCAAGCATTAATCACCTTCAGAACAATGAAGTTATTTTTGTCTGTTTGCTAATGAAATTTGGCTTTTATTAACCTGTTCCACAGAGGCAGTCAATGTAGTTGAAACGAAATGTGTAATTCCACACTAATGGCTAGTTTCAACTGTTCTCTGCATTTCAATGGCACATTTTCATCTTCTAGCACAAAAGGCATTATGCCATAATAAAGAACCAAACATGATATAATATAGTACTGGTGCTTCAAGAAAATTTACATCCCGAAAACCACACTGAAAAGCTTAATATCAGGTCAGGGTCTACTTCATTGGGAATCTGGACATACAAATGTCCCATTTAAATGTGCACACTTTAGTATGGTTCATGAAATTCGAATGCTCTTGGAGTATCCTCTGATGTCTTGTTTCTTTTATGACATAATGTATGATCATTCAATATTTTTACACGTACGTATATATGGGCTTCCTATGTCATGGTAGCTGCGCAAGTTCGGTGTCACCTGTTATCTGCGCTCTCTTGCAAGTGCTGAAACAAACCTATTTCTATTAGGTTGCGGGAAAATATTGCAAATGGTTGTTTGAAAAGCGTTACTTTCAAAGTAAATATCCTTTTATGTAAGTTGAACTGTGTGCGAGAATCTACCATGAATTTCTTAAATCACAGAGTGTTTGACTCTCATTTAAAAATCAACTCTTTGATGATGAGCCATTTAGAAGAATTTTGAACCCTGAAGATAAGACATTTGTCATTATTAAAAATTTTACTGCAACATTTGTGTGATATATCTTGAAGTGTAACACACACGAAAAAGATCAACATTATATGCGAAAGCTTAGCTTCTCTTGCAGCTTATTAACCTTAGAGCCCAATTTTATATGTGGAAGCTTTGCTTTTCTTGTAACAACACTATGTGTATTAATTTAAACTATTAACTTTCCCTGTTTGTGTGTTAGTGGTACTTAACAGTGTGTTGCTGTTGGCTGACTACATCACGTGCCCTATGCTCTGAATATCTCCTGTCATCGGCTGGCTAAATCACATGACATGAGCTATAACCGGCTTACAGAAGCGCATCGCAATCTCGATTTCAATGATTCGGAAAGTAACATGCGGTGTTTGGTGGAATTCCAATGTATACTTTCGTTATACGAAAATATGCAGCGTACATGTTGCTGCACATCAAAGATATTTCCAAAATGCGTCTTTTTCTCTGAGTTTTGTTTTCTATAGTGCCAGGAAATTCTACACCTGTGTCTAAAACCATAACTATTTAGAGGATTAACAAGGGAATATTTACAGTCACTTAACACAGAAAAAGCGTGTTTTCACCCTGGAGAAAGTGTATTTTTAACCTGGAAATCCGGGAATTTTTTTTTCCCTGTCCGTGTATACGCCCTGGTATGTGTGTGTGTGTGTGTGTGTGTGTGTGTGTGTGTGTGTGTGTGTGTTAGAGAGAGAGAGAGAGAGAGAGAGAGAGAGAGAGAGAGAGAGAGAGAGAAAGCTGTCTCGCTCAGTGAAAGCTGGGTGAACTTATTTACATGGCCACTTGGATCCCAAAGCCAAGTGAGTGGACATCACTGGCTTGCAATCTCTCCCACATAGGCTGTGAATTTGCAGTGTGCGCATGTGTGTTACAGTTTGCTGCAATCAGGGTTGGACAAAATGTACACAAATGATGAACAATGAATGAAGATAATTTTGTTTGTTATTTGTGAATGACAAATAGTATTCAAAACATTATTCAATTACATGGATAAGACATTTATTTCTCATCTGTAAATAAAAAGTGTTATGAACCTTAGACGAGTTTGCAATCAAATTACATTTATTGCTCCAATTCTTTGTCATTTATGAAACAAATGTGCCTTTTACTTTTAAATTAGTTTCGAGAACAACTCTTTATTTAAAATGCCTCATCAGAAACTTGATTCGATTTTTGAAGATTTGCCGCTGTGACACTGAAGGAAATATATGGTCCAGTCACATTAATGTTACCACCATCTGTTAAAATGTGAGTGTGCAATAACTGTTCACAGATGGCATGTGGCCGCACTAACAATGGAGGGCATATAAAGTGGATCAGGGGGATGCAGAAAACAATGCAGTCATTGTTGAAATGCAGAAATGGAGTGATGTATTGGACATCCAAAACGGTATGGTCATTGACTTTCAGGTCAAGAGTGAAAGCATTTCCAAAATGGCTAAGTTTTATAAACTGTTTGCGTGCTGCTGCAGTGAAAGTATGGCATG
This sequence comes from Schistocerca serialis cubense, assembly GCF_023864345.2. NCBI lineage: Eukaryota > Metazoa > Arthropoda > Insecta > Orthoptera > Acrididae > Schistocerca > Schistocerca serialis. Next base: position 893,415,245 of record NC_064640.1, read on the forward strand.
GATGGCAAAATGCCCCTGTCCAAAACTGGTGTTGAGGCAGGCCACAGATGACAGGTGAAAGACAGCAGCGGAGGCACGTACGGGCAAACAGACATGCAACTGTTGAATGCCCACGTGGACCAAAGGGCTACCAACAGTGTTTCCTTAACGACCATTCAGTGAATGTTACTGCATACAGGCCTGCGAAGCAGATGTCCGATTCATACAGCCATGCTAACTGCTGTTCATTGGCAACAAAGAGTGGAATTTGCCTACCAATACAACTCTTTAGCAACAGAGTTCTTACTTTGTTCGCTCATTTTGTAGAACTACAACCACAACCCAATTGCATATTTATACCAACAAGACACCAATATCTGATAGTGTTACAGTTCAATTCTTTCATCTTGGCGGCTCGCGCATGCCCGCCCAGATACGGGAGATTGCTGCGTTGCCAGTTGCACACGACGCACGCGCCAAGAGAAGCAGCGCCATAGCATAGTATAGTTTGCAAACTTACGTTTAGGGGGGAGCACGCAGTTCAAGACGTAAAGCCACCACCGCCGCATTAACCCTTTCGCTGCTACAAAGACGTGCTCCCTGCATTCCGCACTGTGCGCGATTTTGTCACTGCGCTGCTTGCCTGTGCAGATACATGGTGTTCCGACTGTTTTGACACACTTATCATTCGATTTCACAAAAACTATTTGGCCCAAAAATTTGATTTTTACACATCTTCTTGACTGATACCTTCCCCTGATAAATGACTTAATTTTGTTTCGATGTTCAACACAGTTATTATGCAGCATTAAATGTGGTAAACCATTGCACGAAATTTTGAAGAGTTTGCAGAGGTAAAAGTCCATAGCGTATACTTTCCGTATGGTCGATTTTAGTTGCCACAATGTTCAGAAAGAAATGTGGACAAGTTACCTAAATTTCATATAAAATTTACTGTATTACAATATCTCATTTAAGTACCACATAGGTGTCGTATGTAATATTGAGAAATATTCCATCTTTCGCGACTGTAACAAAAGTTTTATTTACACCAGCGTGATGAGCTCTGACACCACATTCAATCACATCCCAGATGTGTTAGATGGTTTCAGATCTGGCAAGTTGGGGGGCCAGCATATCAATTGGAACTTGCCACTATGTTCCTCGAACCACTCTATCACACTCCTCACCTTGTGACATTGTGCATTATCTTGTTGAAAAATGCCATTGCTGTCTGAAAACGTGATCGTCTTGAAGGGGTGGATGTGGTCTCCAAACAGTGTACGATTCTCTTTGACTGTCATGGTGCCTTGCACGCACTCCACTGGAGCCATGGATACCCACGTGAATGTTCCCCACAGCATAAAGGAGCTGCTACCAGCTTGTATCCGTCCCACAGTACAAGTGTCAAGGAGCTGTTCCCTTGAAAGACGACGGATTTGCACCCTCCCATAGACACAATGAAGAAAGTATCAGGATTCATCAGATTGTGCAACGCTCTACCCCTGTGCCAACGCCCAGTGCCAATGGTTACGTGCCCATTTCAGTCATAGTTGCTGATGTCATGGTGTTAACATTGGCACGTGCACGGGCCGTCAGCTGTGGAGGCCCATAGTTAGGAATGTTTGGTGCACTGCATGTTCAGACAAACTTGTACTCTGTGCAGCATTCAAGTCTGATGTTAGTTCCACTATAATCTGCTGCCTGTCCTGTTTTTACCAGTCAGTGATGTCAGACATCTGTAATGACGGGTGGCCGCCCAACCCAACAACGTCTGGATGTGGTTTCACCTTGGTTTTGCCATGTGCTGAAGACACTCACCACAGCAGTCCTTGAACACCCGACAAGTTGTGCAGTTTCTGAAATGCTCATGCCGAGCCTCCAGGTCATTATAATCTGCCCTCAGTCAAACTCCGATAGATCGAGCGCCCTTTCCATTCTACTCACAGTCGGCATGCTCACTGATACTACGAGGTGCATTCAAGTTCTAAGGCCTCCGATTTTTTTTTCTCCGGACTGGAAAGAGATAGAAACATGCGCATTGTTTTAAAATGAGGCCGCGTTCATTGTCAATACGTCCCAGAGATGGAAGCACCGTATGGCAGATGGAATTTTACCGCCAGCGGCGAGAATGAGAACTGTTTTAAACACTTAAAATGGCGACGTTTTCCTTACTTGAACAGCGTGCAATCATTCGTTTTCTGAATCTGCGTGGTGTGAAACCAATTGAAATTCATCGACAGTTGAAGGAGACATGTGGTGATGGAGTTACGGATGTGTCGAAAGTGCGTTTGTGGGTGCGACAGTTTAATGAAGACAGAACATCGTGTGACAACAAACCGAAACAACCTTGGGCTCGCACGAGCCGGTCTGACGACATGATCGAGAAAGTGGAGAGAATTGTTTTGGGGGATCGCCGAATGACTGTTGAACAGATCGCCTCCAGAGTTGGCATTTCTGTGGGTTCTGTGCACACAATCCTGCATGACGACCTGAAAATGCGAAAAGTGTCATCCAGGTGGGTGCCACGAATGCTGACGGATGACCACATGGCTGCCCGTGTGGCATGTTGCCAAGCAATGTTGACGCGCAACTACAGCATGAATAGGACTTTCTTTTCGTCGGTTGTGACAATGGATGAGACGTGGATGCCATTTTTCAATCCAGAAACAAAGCGCCAGTCTGCTCAATGGAAGCACACAGATTCACCGCCACCAAAAAAATTTCGGGTAACCGCCAGTGCTGAAAAAATGATGGTGTCCATGTTCTGGGACAGCGAGGGCGTAATCCTTACCCATTGCGTTCCAAAGGGCACTACAGTAACAGGTGCATCCTACGAAAATGTTTTGAAGAACAAATTCCTTCCTACACTGCAACAAAAACGTCCAGGAAGGGCTGTGCATGTGCTGTTTCACCAAGACAACGCACCCGCACATCGAGCTAACGTTACGCAACAGGTTCTTCGTGATAACAACTTTGAAGTGATTCCTCATGCTCCCTACTCACCTGACCTGGCTCCTAGTGACTTTTGGCTTTTTCCAACAATGAAAGACACTCTCCGTGGCTGCACATTCACCAACCATGCTGGTATTGCCTCAGCGATTTTCCAGTGGTCAAAACAGACTCCTAAAGAAGCCTTCGCCGCTGCCATGGAATCATGGCGTCAGCGTTGTGAAAAATGTGTACGTCTGCAGGGCGATTACGTCGAGAAGTAACGCCAGTTTCATCTATTTCGGGTGAGTAGTTAATTAGAAAAAAAATCGGAGGCCTTAGAACTTGAATGCACCTCGTACATATACCATGCGTATGTCTGACTAACAGTGATTCCTCGCCAGGTGACGTTGCTATCTCCTGGATGGGTTCATATTGATAGTAGGTCGATGGTCAAATGTTCTGGTTGGTCAGTGTGTATAACTCACATTATTCGTTGGACACAAGCTACACAACTTAACACTTGTTTCTTTGTCATCTTTCACTATTCCTGGACTGTATACAAAAACATCTAATGTGGCCCTCCTTGTTACATCAAAAGCATTTCACGCTCGATCTCCCGAGTACATTCTGCCAGTCTCTCCCGTTTCCATAGGGATCTCTTGACAATTGACCTTGTCTTTGGTCATTGTACTCCACACTCTCATTTTGCCTGACTAAAGGTCAGGTGGCTGGTCTTTGACATAAGACGGCTCTTTATATGTTATTTAGGATTAAATGTTCAGTAATATCGTCAATGACTTGCCACTCACTAAATATGAGACTCAGGCCCTTAATGCTCTGCTTCAGTCTGCAAATATTATCAGCAAGTAGTTCTTTCAACGCTTGGTCCTTACTCTAATGAGAATTGTATCCACAGTAATACCAGCTTCCTAAGATTGCCTCTTTCGGTAAACCGCAACAACACCTCCTAAACTTGTGTGACAGTTACAGATAACAATTCCTGGTTACTCATTCCCAACATCTAACTCTTATTCTAGAGAACCACCACCATAGACAAGAAGTCAACTATATTTGAGTTGTCATTAAAGAATAGTGTAATTGTAACAAAATCCTGAAGTGGGTTGGCAGTTTTGTTTAGTATCATAACTTTGTCGCTCAGTTATGATAATTGGTCCACATTTGGTCTTTGTACTCTGTCTTGCAATTTACCTTTAGCCTCCCCCACATACTCATGTATCTGCTCCTGTAATTCATCAACCCAACCAACTGATCATTCACTTAGGAGTCTGTTTTTCTGTTCCTAGTTAACACTGGCTACACACTTAATGCTTGGCAGCTAATCCACCCTTGACCTTTGCGCTCAATATTGCAATGCACCAAACCTTCCCCCACACATGCATTTACCCCTTCACTCAACTCATTTAATTGATATCTCATTTGTTCGGTACAGAGCACCTGTTCCTGTCGACTAAATGCTGCAGTCTATTTTGATAATGCTTTATTCTAGCCTCAAGTCTACCATTAATCTAGCTTTAAGTCTGTGCTAACATTGGGGCCACTCCACTCTCACCCTTTTAACCATCTCATGTGGGATCATGATCAGAACTACCGTCACCTGTCTTAGCCACTAAAGTTACTCAGTTATGGTGCCATCACCGTTGCCTCCCCTGATCCACAACTCATACTGTAGCTCATGTCTTCTCAGTAGCTGGGGATTTTGTATGAATCGAACACACGTACTGGAACACACCAGATAGCTTTAGACAGGTTCCTAAGAGTCTCTCAGGACAACCCACCCCAGTCTCCCATTATGAGTAACCACTCTCTACAGCTATCAGTCCTGTTTTGCAATCCAGTGTAATGTGATTTGGGAGTGGAGCACTAGGATTTTTCTATTATTATTATTACATTCCTTTCTTTGTTAAGGACTTCTAATTCCCAAATCTCAAACCTGCGACATCCGTGGAAGTAGGCTGTACACCAGGTGTCAGAGCTAGTCACTGCTTGCGCGACGTGACTGTGACAGGAACAGCAGGACTGCCAGAGCACTTGTGGCAGAATCAATTGGAAACAAACAACCTTGCTCTGTAACAGAAAACGAAATAAGTAATATGCTAGGTTTCAAGCACTGTTTGCTTCTGTCAGCATTGCTAAACTGGCAGACTGGGTCTTTACAAATGCAATCAGTAAAACAATAAACTGACCAAGCTTATAAATTCCCTAAGTAAAATAAACATTATAAGCTCTTGTTAGGCACACTATTGAGTGATTTTAAAAATTATTAGACTCAGAAAAGTCTTCTGATAATGAAACATTGCTTAGAATTCACTATTAGGTGATGCCACATGAAGATGTGATATTTAGAGCCAATAATTCTTCGATGAGCAGTATACTCCCGTGTTACACTTAACTGAACTCTTTAATAAGTGAACCTTAGGCACCAATCTTAACTATGTTGGATATGAAGCTTCACGGGCTAGGGACACACCACACAAATAGCAGGATTAATTACATGTGAAATATGTACCACCAAACACCAAGTTAGCAATGATGATTTCTAGCACAGACAGGTTAGTGGCCACTGATTCAGCCACACCCAAACCACTGTCCATATAAAATGCTCCTTGACCTATCTCGTCCAAATGACTGTAATGTGACTTAAGCCTTCCACTGCTACAGACATTCCCTCTACATTCACCGCAGAGCGTGGCTTTGTTAGGGCTGTACTTCTTGCCAGAGGCTGTTACCTGTACTGAGAGACGACATTGTGGGCACTGTGAAATACTTGTCATCCGATTTTAAGAAAACTATTGAGTGGAAAAAAAAAAATATTTTTGCACAGCTTACACTCTGACATCTTTGCTTGATAAAGAATTGTATTTCTTTTTGTTATATACCATAGTTACACCAAATTAAGCAAAACATTGCATGATATTTTAAAGAGTTTGCAGAGTTAAAAAGGAATTGCCTAAACTTTGCTAATGATTGATTTTAGCTCACACAATGCAGTGTATGAAATGTAGGTATGAGGGTGGTTTGAAAAGTTCTTGGAAAAGAATAGAAAAAAGTACTTACATCACTGAAACTTTTTTTTATTTTTCAATGTAGTCTGCTTGTAGATTAATGCACTTGGTCCAACGATGTTCCAGTGCCTTGATCCCATCTCGAAAATGAGTTTCCTCCAGGGCTGCAAAAATAGTTGTCAACTCCGGCTATCAATTGTTTGTTTGAAGTGAATCTTCATCTACCAAGAAACATTTTCAGTTTTGGGATGAGATGGAAGTCTGACGGAGCCATATCAGGTGAATAAGGCGGGTGTGGCAACAATTCACACCTTAGTTTGTGTAATTTTGCCATGGTGACGACGTGTGTGGGTGTGTGTTGTTTTGATGAAAGGTGCTTTTCTTTCTTGCTAAACCTGACCTTTTTTCACGTATCTTCAGTTGCAGTTTGTCCAGGAGGTTAGCATAGTAATCTGCAGTAATTGTTTGCCCAGTTGGGAGATAATCTACAAACAGAATTGCCTTTTGCATCCCATAACATTGATGCCATGACCTTTCCCGCCGAAGGAATTGTCTTTGCTTTCTTTGTTGGTGGAGAATCAGCATGTTTCCACTGCTTTGACTGTTGTTCTATCTCTGGGGTATAGTAGTGCAGCCATATTTCATCTGTGGTCACTAACCGACACAAAAAAATCTTGTTCGTTTCTCCTAAAACGGGCCAAATATTGTTCTGATGTGTCCATTCTCATGCATTTTTGATCCAGCATCAAGAGTCATGTGGCTAGGGCCTCCCGTTGGGTAGACCGGTCGCCTGGTGCAAGTCTTTTTAGTTGATGCCACTTTGGTGACTTGCGCATCGATGGGGATAGAACTTGAGGATGATAACACAACATCGAGTCCCTGAGCGGAGAAAATCTCCGACCCAACTGGGAATCGAACCCAGGCCCCCTTGCACGGCATTCCGTCACGCCAACCATTCAGCTACCAGGGCAGATACCGTTTCAGATGACATCTGGCAAGTGTGAGCAATTTCACGCGCTTTCAATCGGCCATCCTCCATGACAATTTTGTGCACATTTGCAATGATTTATGGAGTAGTGACACATCTTGGCCGCCAACTGCGTGGATCATCATCTAAGCTCTCCCGACCAAATTTAAATTCATTTGTCCATGTGGCAACAGTTGAATATGAAGGAGCAGAGTCTCCCAGTGTGTTCTGGGAATTGGCATGAATGTCCTTTGCTTTCATATCTTTCTTTACGAAGTACTTAATCACTGCTCAAATCTCGAGTTTTTCAATCTTTGCAAATCACTACGCGGGAACGACAACAGAGTCACGTCACTGCCAAAGCTCTCTTGCAAGAGCACTGTCATGGCACGTGTTGACACACAACAGTCTAATGAATATCACGTGAACAACTCGCGTTAGTGCTGACCTGTTGTGGTGATTTCGAGAACCTTTCAAACCACCCTCGTAAGATATTGAAACTTTACTTAAAGTTGAGATCAGAATGATATCTCCTTTCATTCATGAGTTACTGATTTTTATATCCAACGGACAGACGTGCACATGTACCCACTTCTGTCGCTGCACATTGCGAATAGTGTGGTCACAACAATCATCACATTTCATAAATGGTTCAAGATATCGAAATGAGGTTTTTCACAAATAATATCATACCAAGAGGCATTTATGTTGAAATGTGGAAGTAAGATGTATGCAGCGGTGAGAGGTTGGCATAACACGACATGTAAACACGTGGAGTAGAGTGGAGCATGACACATCAACTCGTCCACAACATTTAAGGGGTTAAATGAAGGAATTAGCCCCTATGAGATCTTACGACTTATACTGAACAAGTGCTAACCTTTTCATGCTATCAGCTCTAACCATAGTTTTAGATCTTAATTCTTGTTGGGGGTTAGCCCTTTATCACAAGGCAGGCACTAACTAGCCCAAATAACCCAAGGTGGTTCTGGCACATGGTGGTAGCTTACCCACGAGCAGGGAAGCAAGTCTAATTTATCTCTTATTTTAATAATCATAGATTAAGAGACACACACACTAGGCAATGTGGTGTACACAGTGATCATGCATTACCAGAGAACACAACAATGAGACTAAAACTGCATTGCACCACCCGCAGTTACAGTCGAGTATAGAGGGAGCAATATGTGCACGAAATCCAACTAAAAGCCCCAAATGAAAGCTCTCCTCAGTCATTTACAATGAAACAATGGAGCAAATGCGGTTGAAATCAATCAAGAGAACTTAAACTAGGTATGGCAAAAGTACGTTCATTATAGGCCATTCAAGGAATACAAGGACGAGCAGCAAAAAAATTAATGTTTGCAGTGCAACTCAAAAAGTTCACACTGATTCTATTCTGGCACAGTTCACGTCATCGACCACTACAAACAAGACAGCTTGACCATGAGACAAAGTTAACTCAGCCAACCTCTCACAAGGTGGTGAACGAAAACTTTAAATACTAAAACACAGAAGACTTACTAATAATGTCCTCTCAATGATTTGCCAGCTTCACTCGGATGTCACTTGACTGCTTGCAGGGATATCACATTCCTCTTGTAACGAAGCCAGTACAAGTCTTGCCTCGATTCCATGACACTAAACTCTACAAATACCCCTGACTGAACAAGATATTAGACCAGCAACTATAGCTCATGGACTCAACAACAGTTTTGCACACACAGCAGATGTGAACGTCTCCCAGTTAGCAGCAACATGTTAATGTGGAAACACTTATAGAGGAGCAAAATCCACTTTCCAAATTCATGTTACAATTATATATGGAGATAGTAACTGTTCTCAAAAGAACAGATACCATTGATGACTGTGCAGCTTCTCTAGAATAAATGATAATTAATTGAAACCCCTCAGCTGCCGAAAGATGATGCTGATATACCTCAATGGGGACAGCTGAAAATGTGCGCCCTGACTGGGACTGGAATCCGGGATCTCCTGCTTACTTGGCAGATGCTCTATCCATCTGAGCAACTGAGGAGAATAGCGTGACTGCAGTGACTTATCCCTTGCACGCTTCCAATGAGACCCACATTCCCAACTGTCCACAGTTGACATGTGTAATGTTCCTAATAGATATTTGCCCATCTACTCATTACACACGCCAACTAAGGTGATGATTCCCATAAGAGTTCAGACAACCTGTACCCATTCGCATGGATGGAGGTCAGTGGCCGGGTAGCTTGTGGTGTAGTGGCTAGTGGTGCTGCCTCTGGATCAAGGGGTCTCGAGTTTGATTCCCAGCTGGGTCGTGGATTTTCTCTGCCCAGGGATTGGGTGTTTGTGTTGTCCTCATCATTGCATTATCATTTGGGAAAGTGGCGAGACTGGACAGTGAAAAGATAGGGGATTTGTACGGGCACTGACAATCACGCACAAACCAAATATAAGCAAAAATAGTTCCTCAACACACTCTCTGTCAGCCGATGAGAAGAACATTGATGTGCACAGAAGCCAGCTTTAGCAGTGTGAGAAGAATTTGAAATTTCCTCTCCCTCTTAGCCAGACTGTATTTCACCCTCTTGTCTTCCAGTCCAGGCCTCTTTTTCCAGCTCACTTCATACCCACTGGTAATTAATTTATTTCTATGTGTGTATGTACTTACCTTGTATATTTGGTTTCTTGTTTAGTTTCTACCATTAAGTGTATGTTTATTTACTTTCTAATTTTGTTCCCAATCCACAGGAGTTGCAGATATCCGCTCCTCTCCATTTAAAAGAACAGATGGTAAGTTGTATAGCTGAAATTGTTTGATGATCTGCAGTTATCACTGGTAGCAGACAAGGTGCAAGCTCATTGCTCACCTTGCCCACAATCCCAATTCCCCAAAGTACCCTGCACCACCTAGATCTCCCCACTCCCCACTCACCACACACCTTGCTTTCCCCATCCCACCCCACCCCATACGCCGCACTCCAAACTTTTTCCATCCCACCCCACTGACACCTGGCCCACACCACCTAGGCACTCTGTTTTATGTCGTCTCTGCATTGGTTATATTAGTTTAACCCAGAGTTTTATTTTATGTTACCAAACCATCCTCATGTTCTGGTTGCGGAGTCTTACAGACAGTAGCACACATCGTGGTGGAATGCCCCTTTCCTCTGGAGCTCTATGCTAGGCATGGTCTTTTGGGTTGTTTGCTTCTAATATTGGTGGGTGGCTAGCAGGCAATTGAACTTGTTCTCAAGTTTCTTCTTGAAAGTGGTTTTTATTCTCAGATATAACATTTTAAACTACCTTCAGGGTGAAGCTGATGTGTCTGGGGTTGTAGCACATCTGCTCCTGTGCTGGATTTGGAGGACCTGTGACACTACCTCCTTTACCAGCTGCCTTGGTCATACCTCTTTAACCCAGTTTTAATTGATTTTAAATGCATTTAGCTGCTTCTTTATCTTGCACCATATTTTCTGTTTCTGTTTCTCATCTGCTTGATCAGTGTATCAGCCAGACCTATGTATTTTTACTTCTCCTAAAATTATTTCTCAGCTTTCACACCAATATTGCTTTCAAAGCCTCAATATTATCAATCCTACATACTTTCATAACTCAATCTAAATTCTAGTTGACATCACTAACTATAGATGAATTCTCTCTTCACCAAGGGTCTGATGATTTTGCTGTTTGGTCCCCTACAACTCTCTCCTTTGATTCATTCACTCTCTCACTTTCCAGGAATGTATACTCACACTCGTTTTGTTCCTGCCCTCTTAGCCAGAATACATTTCACCCTCTTGTCCTACAGTCCAGGCCTCTTTTTCCATCTCACTTCTGGCCCACTATTACTTACATCTACATCAATACTGTGCAAGCCACCTGACTGTGTGTGGCGGAGGGTACCTTGAGTACCTCTATCGGTTCTCCCTTCTATTCCAGTCTCGTATTGTTCATGGAAAGAAAGATTGTTGGTATGCCTCTGTGTGGGCTCTAATCTCTCTGATTTTATCCTCATGGTCTCTTCGCGAGATATACATAGGTGGGAGCAATATACTGCTTGACTCCTCGGTGAAGGTATGTTCTCGAAACTTCAACAAAAGCCCGTACCAAAGCCCGAGCATCTCTCTTGCAGAGTCTTCCACTGGAGTTCATCTGTCATCTCCGTAACACTTTTGTGATTACTAAATGATCCTGTAACGAAGTGCACTGCTCTCCATTGGATGTTCTCTCTCTCTTCTATCAACCCTATCTTGTACGGATCCCACACATGTGAGCAGTATTCAAGCAGTGGGCAAACAAGTGTACTGTAACCTACTTCCTTTGTTTTCGGACTGCATTTCCTTAGGATTCTTTCAATGAATCTCAGTCTGGCATCTGCTTTACCAACGATTAATTTTATATTGTCATTCCATTTTAAATCACTCCTAATGCCTACTCCCAGATAATTTATGGAATTAACTGTTCCCAGTTGCTGACCTGCTATATTGTAGCTAAATGATAAAGGATCTTTCTTTCTATGTATTCGCAGCACATTACACTTGTCTACATTGAGATTCAATTGCCTTTCCCTGCACCATGCGTCAATTTGTTGCAGATCCTCCTGCATTTCAGAACAATTTTCCATTGTTACAACCTCTTGATATACTAAAGCATCACCCGAAAATAGCCTCAGAGAACTTCTGATGTTATCCACAAGGTCATTTATATATATTGTGAATAGCAATGGTCCTATGACAATCCCCTACGGCCCTCCTGAAATCACTCTTACTTCGGAAGACTTCTCTCCATTGAGAATGACATGCTGCGTTATGTTATCTAGGAACTCTTCAGTCCAATCACACAATTGGTCTGATAGTCCATATGCTCTTACTTTGTTCATTAAACAACTGTGGGGAACTGTATCAAATGCCTTGCCTAAGTCAAGAAACACGACATGTACTTGGGAACCCGTGTCTATGGCCCTCTGGGTCTCGTGGATGAATAGCACGAGCTGGGTTTCACACGATCATCTTTTTTGAAACCAATGCTGATTCTTGCAGAGTAGATTTCTAGTCTCTAGAAAAGTCATTATATTCGAACATAATACATATTCCAAAATTCTACAACTGATCGACGTTAGAGATATAGGTCTATAGTTCTGCACATCTGTTCGACGTCCCTTCTTGAAAACGGGGATGACCTGTGCCCTTTTTCAATCTTTTGGAATTCTATGCTCTTCTAGAGACCTGCGGTACACCGCTGCAAGAAGGGGGGCAAATTCCTTCGTGTACTCTGTGTAAAATCAACTGGTATCCCATCAGGTCCAGTGGCCTTTCCTCTTTTGAGCGATTTTAATTTATTTTCGTATGTGTATGTACTTACCTTCGTACTGTTGGTTTCTTGATAAGTTTCTACCATTAAGTGTATCTGTATATTTCATTTACAATTTTGTTCCAAATCCACAGGAGTTCCACATACCCGCTCCTCTCCATTTAAAAGAACAGTTACTGTGAAGAGAGAGCCTGAATTTGTGACAGGCGGTAAGTTGTATAGCTGAAATTATTTGATGATCTGCACTTATCAGTGCTAACAGGCAACATGGATGCTCATTGCTCACCCTGCCCCCAACCCCAATTTCCCAAAGCACCCTACACCATACCCACCTAGAACTCTCCACACAGCACACACCTTCCCCATCCCACCCCACATGCTTAACACCTAACTTCCTCCATACCACCCCATACTACCTAGCTGTCCCTAACCTACCCCACATGTCCTTCCCATCCATGGCCCAGTCTTTCTGTCCCCGGCCCACACCGCCCAGCAGTCCTGTACAGTGCCTGCCTCACTCGCCCAGCCATCCCATCTGTGGCCCACGCCGACCAGTCATCCTGTCCATGACCCACGCCACCCTGCGGTGCCGTTGTCGGCCTGCGTTGCCCTGCTGTCCCCTTACAACCTCGCCATCCCACCCTGCCCTGCCCCCAATATCCCAGCTCAATCTCCCTGCACCTAATTAACCAGGCCACCCTCTATGCCTCGCCCTGACCTTACAATTGGTCCCTGCCCCCACTTTCACATTCCACCCATGCCTCTCGTGCCCCAGTTTCCCTTCCCACCCTTGCCTCATTTGGCCCCAATAACCTTTCCTGCCACCACTTGGCCTCCCACCCACACTTCCCTTCATGCTGTCCTGTCATTTTACCTGTAGCCCTGCCCTGCCCCAAGAACCAGCCTGGGCCAACTCTTGCCCCACCCTCCCACACTGCCCTGCCCATGCCACCACTCTCCCACTCTGCCCTGCCCATGCCACCACTCTCCCAGCCCACCCCTCTCTCACACTCTTCTTTTTCTCAGGATCCACAGATCAGGTCTCTCTACCTACTCCATTTTTCCTCACTCTTCATATCCCCTTTCATTCTGCACTTTTCCCTGTACTTGCCAATTCTGTTCTATCTCCTCCCACTCTTCAGGCATATCCTCCCACTCCCACATTCTCCCATCTCCCTTTTGGCTGAAACATGTTTCACCCTCTTATCCTTCTCTCTGGGCTTCTTTTGCTCGCTTCTGGTCCACTATTATTTCGTACTTCTCAAGTGTGTTCGTATTTATTTTCCTTGTACTCTTGGTTTCTTATTCAGTTTCTGTGAAGTGAATGTGTCTATTGCTTTACTAATTTTTTTACAAATTTGTAGGTTCTGTAGACATCCGCGCGTCTCCTTTTACAAGATCAGTTAGTGTGACGAGAGAGACTGAAGCTATGATACACAGTAAGTTGTACACTTGAAATAATTTGGTGAACTGTGATTATTATGCAAGTAGACAATGTGCTAGCGCATTGCATCTAGTGTTATTAAACCTGTTCAGAATTTCTGAAATTTCATTATTAAGATCGCATTAGTCAAGCGACATAAAATAAAATAACTTTCATCTCAGGCGAAATCCTTCGTTGTTTTTGGAACAACTCATGAAATTGGTACTAGCTATTTTTTAATTATGTGTCTGTGGAAATTATGATACTGAAATACTACATATGTATGGGGGAAAGCACTCCGCACATATAATCTTTATAGCAATTGCATGTCATTCTGAAATGAGCATGGTGAATTTATAAATAGAATCTTTACCAGTAAAATGTTATGATTGTCTTCATCTTCTTGCCTGCCCCTTCGCCCTTCCTGTTTTCTTCCTCATCTCTTCTCCTTTCGTCCCTCCTGTCCCTTTGTCCTAATATGCATTCTACCTTTCTTTTTGTACTCATTTCACCACACAACGAGATTGCTCAGCATGTCCTCTGCTAACTAACCTATTTCATTTTCATTTTCCTTCATGTCACTGTTTATGCTTTCACCCTTGTTTTGCATTTGATATATATTTTTTTAAAGTAGATCTCTCTGTTATGTTTATTTGTTTAGAAAGAGTTCAACATTTGCAGTGTTTAAAATTTTGTTACATATCCACAGATACTGGAGATGTCCGCCAACCACCATCTAGGGCATCAGTTAGTGTTACAGCACGGACTGAAGATATGAAAGGTGGTAAGTTGTGTTCTTGAAATTAGTTGTTGACCTTTAATTTTGCAGTGTTTAAAGACACAATGTGTTTTTAAACCTAAAGCAAGAAATGCATTGGTTTTGACATGTAAAATAATCTTTTGTAATGTATGTATAGTCCCAGCTCATATCTTAAGAATGAGCATTCAATGGAAATCACGATATTCTCTTAACACGAAATGTTATTAAAAATTACTCATTTGGTATCACTAGAACAGCTTTGCTTAATTGATAATAATCAAAATTAGTTTCATAATGATTTTGTACTGTTTTAAAGAACTTTCTAATTTGTGTTCAATTTGTGATACATAAATTATAGAATAAACTACGAGAGTTGACTGAAAAGTAATGCCTCCACCTTCATAACTCTCCAACAGTTGGCAGCATTGGTATGTTCTGTAACCTCTTCTCTACAACTCCAGTTGGCGGGAAGCCTTAGCATTGAATGGTTGTGTTGTTACAGTGTAAAGTATAGACCCCTGCGCAAACTGTCGGTCAGTGCGATTTAAACAACGTGCAGTCATTGAATTCTTGACAGCAGAAGGTGTCACCCCAAACGAGATTCATCAGAAGATGAAAGCAGTTTATAATGATTCTATTGATGTGAGTAGTGTACGTCTTCGGGCGAGTAACTTTAAAGATGCTGAGGTGGGAACATGTGACCTGCATGACAAATAAAGAGTTGGACATCCTGTGACAGCAGCCACCGAGTTTCACAAGCAAAATCTTGACGGATTGATTTAGGATGATCGTTGTATCACTCAGAGAGAAATTGCAAGCGCAATTGGCATTTCACAAGAATGTGTGGTCACATTATTGCTTTGCTTGGCTATCGGAAGATTCGTGTACGATTGGTACCCCAGATGCTGACTACTGAAATGAAAGTGCACAGACTTGAAATTTCCCAGGAACTCCTCTCATGTTATGAGAATGAAGGTGATGTCTTTCTCCATTCAATTGTGACACGAGACAAAACGTCAGTCTATGGAATATCGACACAAAGACTTGCCCCAGAAAAAGAAATTCAAGACACAGCCCTCAGCTGAAAAAATCGTGACCACAGTGTTCTGGGACGCAGATGGTGTTATCCCTGTTGATTTCCTTGATTGTGGAACAACAATAAATTCAGATCATTACATCACAATGCTGTGAACTCTGAAACAATGGCTAACAAGGGTCCGAAAGGAAAAGGGAAATATTTTTCTGCAGCATGATAATGCCAAACCACACACTTCGCGCACCACCACAGGAGAACTTCAGAGAGTGAATCTCACCACCGTACGGCATCTTCCATACAGTCCAGATTTAGTGCCATCTGACTTCCATCTGTTCCCGATAATGAAAGACAATCTGTGGGGACACCATTATGTTTCTGATGAAGACGTTGAGAGAACTGTGAGACTGTAGTTGCAGAAACAAAGTGTCGACTTCGTTTGTGACGACTTCAGAAAACTTTTCCATCGTGGGCAGAAATGTATCCAACTGGCTGGTGATTATGTGGAAAAGTGAATATTGATAATTAAAGTTCACAGTCTAAGGATTATTTCTGCGATTGATTTATTAAACTATTCCCATCCAAACCCAATTAATGAAGGTGGATGCATTACTTTTCATTCAACCCTCATATATATAGGCTGCTCCTGCTTATCACTAGATTAGATAAAAATTATTGGAGAGGTCAGTGATCATTCATGACATTCACAACCAGTGTTGTCTAGATCGCATATTAATTAATCTTAGTATGACCCCTTTCAACATACTTCAGATCAGAAAAAAATAAAGGATACACAAGGAGCACTTTAAATAAGCTGATGTTCAAGCTGGTTATCAGAAACTTCCAAAATCTGGAGATATACCAAAGCAAACAAAGATGGACAGTGTGTATCTCGTCAAACATAATGGTAAGTGTCAAACCGAGCTCTGTGACAGGTGACTATTGAGAGGTTGTCGTGAGGCGGTGCTTCAGCCAAGTATGGACTGACATACTAATAGAACATTAAACAGGTGTAGTCGTAAAATGAAACATTACAAAGCATTTATGAATTAAAAACACAAGAACTTACTCTCTCCATATACAAAATAAGAAGTATCAAATGTGATTACACATTAAGGTGTTCGGTAGGTCTCTTGTCTCAATTATTATTGTTAAAAACAGAATTGTGAAAAGTAATATTCACAATCACGTTCCAAAAGGAAAGAAAGAGAAAGGGCATTGGATGCATCTGTTTTGTTAATTAACGTATTGTAAAAGTCAAATGTGAATTCACTCATCAGAAGTACTGAGAAGCACTATGGCTTTAAATTAAATGGAGATAAAAATATAATCCTTACAGACACTGTATAGAATACAGATAACATAACATATGCTTGGAAAGCCATTTATGTTAGATTACATTTGTTAAAAAAATTGGGTGAAGAGAGAGAGAGAGAGAGAGAGAGAGAGAGAGAGAGAGAGAGAGAGAGAGAGAGAGAGAGAGAGAACAGGGCAGCACCAGTAGACAGTCCCCCTCTGTAGTTACAGTACAACCGTCTGGTCAAACAAACTCTGATCGGACTGTGCTCTCATTAAAAAGAGAGAGATAGAGATAGATAGATAGACAGACAGATAGAGAGAGAGAGAGAGAGAGAGAGAGAGAATGACTTTGGTATTCGATTTTTGGCAAGTGTGCTTTTTTAGAACAAGGAGATTCATTGCTTTTTGATTCAGAACTTTCCATTTTTGTCTCTGGGTCATACCCATATACCTAAGTTTTCTCTATGGTTACAATTGTGGACATGAAGCCTGGATCTGAATGAAGACGATCCTTCAAACTGTGTGCAGACTGACACACGATTTTTCTTCTATTCATCACTCAAAAGTCTGGAAACAAATTTTACACTTACTCTTCACATTTGCGAATTATCAGTTAAAATGCTTTGCATGGACCTGTACAAGATGCTAAGTTTTTTGGTAAGCTCTGGAATAGTTATTAGCCTGTTTGAACGAACAATTTTTGCCACTTCTTACACATTTTCTTCTGTTTTTGAGGTTGATGGATGTCCTCAATGTTGCTCATCTAATACCGACTCATTTGTGTATTTAAATAGGTCATATCACTGGCGAACTGTCTTCAGAGTTACAGCATTATTGCCATACAATACTTTCAACAATTCATGTGTTTCTTTGACACTTTCTTGAAAATTGAAACATAACTTAATGTTCACACATTGTTTGAAATCCATAATGTGCAACAGACACAGTAAACACAACCTCATTGTAGCTTCTCTGGGCGCTGACTGACGAGTCAGAACATTTTCCAACTTGATGCTGTCTATCTCAGTGGATCAGACTTGCAGAGAAATTACATAAAATGGTTGTAGTGTCAACTGTGGCTGCTAAAAAGAAATATATTCACCATATTTTTTTCTGCCAGCCTTTTATGTGTTGTTTTATTACTTTGGAGTCATGGTGTGTCTATGTTATCGTCTAGTAGATAAAAACAAAACATTATTTCAGAGCATGGCTCTGTGGAGATCTGTGACTAAAGATTGAACATAAATGTAAATGTGAAAGTAAAATAACTAAAGTAGAATACCTCCAGTGGTCACAGACTCCTTTCTCTATCATGATACGTCACATATAAACTATCTCAGTTTGTGACTACTGGGTGAACAGAGATGATGTCTAGAAAGAAATATGTGCAAAGAATGTATGAGGTGTGTTCAAAAAGTATTGGGAATTTTCATTTTTTGGAAGTAAGTTGTTTTATTTGTCTGTATTAATGTAGCCTCCTTCAGAGTAGTCCGAATCAGATATTACACACGTATGCCAGTGCTTCTCCAATCCCTGAAACACTTCTGCAGTTCGATCCTTGGGATACTACTTAGCTGTTTCAGCAATGTGGTTTTTATCCCATCTATGCTTGTAAAATGACTGCCCTTTAAGATTGTCTTTACTTTCTGGAAACAGAAAAAAATTATGTTGGGGCCATATCTTTCAAATGTGAAGACTGCTTCATCATTACAGTGTTGTTTCTGGCCAAAAATTCACGAACAAGCAATGAAATGAAGTGAACATTAATAAACAGTTGCATTTGGCAGTAATTTTGCTATTACACATTTCATACCCACATCATCTGAAAAGACTTCATGGCATGAGCCAATTGAGCCAGTTAATACACCATCATCAGCAACTTCTCCGATTGTTATTCTGCGCTCATTCATACTCATTTCTTTCACTTTTGCCACATTTGCATTGGTTGTTGCTGTTGTGTGGGGGTGTCCAAAACACTTGTCGTTTTCAGTGTCATCAGTGTCTTCATGGCCATCTTGGAAATGCTTACACCACTTGTAAACCCTTGTTTTACTATAGCAGACCCACCAACAGCAATATTCAACATTTCTAATTTTTTTTTACATTTTTCCCATTTTTTATAGCAAAATTCTCGAATACAGTTTTAAAACAAATCAATAATTGATACTCGCAACCCCACATATGTAACCTTTTTGACAACTAATGACGTACTAGACATCTAGTATGGCTATGGCTACATTTCAGACATGTTTACCAAAACAGCAACGAAACATCTGACTAATACAACCCTAAAATTAAAAAAAATATTACCAGTGCTGTTTTAATGCACCTGTTATAACAAAACAAAAGACTATTTCAGAGCAAGTCTTAAAGCATTGTAGAAATCTTTGGTTGTGTAGATGAATAGATGTGTTGGTGTAAATATCTCCAGAGGGAAACACATTCTTTTGTGTCAGGTTTTTATAGCATAGTACTTTGTACACATTTATATAATCAGGTGACATGCTGAAAACAATATGTGTAATGATTACGTTGCAAACAGTGGCAAAATTGTACATAAATAACAGTTTACTTTAATTACTATGTTACATTGTGTGTGTGTGTGTGGGGGGGGGATTCAGAGAAGAGAGAGGATGAAAGGAGTGACAGAAGGAAAGCAAAGACTTTTGTATGCCAAAGCAGTGGGTTGTTAAGATTAAATCTGTTACATATTATAGCTGAGTAAAAGTTGAAGTACTACATCGGTTACCGAGCGACGTGGCGCAGTGGTTAGCACAATGGAATTGCATCTGGGAGGATGATGGTTCAAGCCCCACGTCTGGCTATCGTTATTTATGTTTTCTGTGATTTTCCTAAATAGCTTCTGGTAAATGCTGAGAAGGTTCTTTTAAAAGGCCACTGTCGACTTCCTTCCCCATTCTTTCCTAATCCAATGGGACCGATAACCTCACTTTTTGGTCCCCTCTCCAAATCAACCAACCAACCAGTATGAGATTTTCACTCTGCAGAGGAGTGTGCACTGATATGAAACTACCTGGAAGATTAAAACTGTGTGCCGGACCGAGACTCGAACTTGCCTTTCACGGGCAAGTGCTCTACCATATGAGCTACCCAAGCATGACTCGCGATCCGTCCTCGCAGCTTAAATTCTGTCAGTACCTCGTCTCCTACATTCCAAACTTCGCAGAAGCTCTTCTGCAAACCTTGCAGAACTAGCATGCCTGGAAGAAAGGATATTGCAGAGACATGGCTTAGCCACAGCCTGGGGGACGTTTTCAGAATGAGATTTTCGCTCTGCAGTGGAGTGTGTGCTGATGTGAGTATCCTTTCTTCCAGGAGTGCTAGTTCCGCAAGGTTCACAGAAGAGCTTCTGTGAAGTTTGGAAGGTAGGAGATGAGGTACTGGCAGAATTGAAGCTGTGAGGACAGGTTGTGAGTCGTGCTTGGGTAGCTCAGATGGTAGAGCACTTGCCTGCGAAAGGGACAGGTCCCGAGTTCGAGTTTCGGTGCAGCACACAGTTTTAATCTGCGAGGAAGTTTCTACCAACCAATACATTGATTATGGTTTAAAATAATATATACATATCTGTGTACTGACAGGTGATACAAACTGTTGGTATGATGGGTCTGTTAGATTTTGCAAGTCAGGCTGTTCCATTGTTCATTTAGAAAATATCATAGAAACATGTAAATAACCAATTTATGGTAATTGTAGGTTTGAATGCTTATGAATGAAACAGTTGCAGTCCAAACATTCAATTTTGTATACACTTGTATTGTGTAGTGGGTTTCTTTGTGTTGTTGTTGTGGTTACTCACTGGCCAGTCTTGCTGTCAGTAGTGAAAGATACATTTAGGACTTTTGATTTGAAGACATTACAAATCTGATGTGAAATACTACCCAGAAATGGGATTGTATGGAAGATCTTTCTTTGTGTTTGCATTTTGTGCTTTAATTGTTGGACTATTATAGCTATTTGCAGTGGCTGTTTGTTGTATTATTTCCATTTCTTGTTTGTAATTAACTTCAGAGAGTGGCAGTTCGACTGCTCCATTGACCATGTAGTGGAATGCTACTATTTTGTGGGCTGTGGGGTGACGAGAGAGGTTTTATGAATGGTAGTCTGTGTCATGATAGGTTTTTGATAAATTTCAAGTTGTTGTATTATCCATTATTCTAATGGTCAAGTCTAGAAAGTTTATGGTGTCACCTACTTGGTGCTCAACTATGAACTTTACATTTTCATGGAAGCTGTTTAATAATTGGTTAACTCATTGATATCATTTTCTGTGCCTTTGGTTAAAATGATGACATCATCTACATATCTGTAGTAAAAAAATATGTTTTTGAGGGTGTGGTACTAGAAATTTCATTTGTTTGCATACTTTTCATATTTTTCACTTGTACATGAACCATGACTCGGGTTGCCAACTTTTTCAGGCAAAAATGTATTTTATTTCAAGGAGAGGTGAATAAAAAGTATATTTCTAAAATGCAGTATTTTCAAAATTGTACGTATTTATTTACTGAAATACAAATTTCTCATAAATGTGAATTTTTTGTTTGTTTCAAAAGTTTAATAACTGGTGCTAAATTATAAATGAAGAGTTAGTGGTGCTACATTATGAATAAACAGTTACTTTTTTAATTAAATTTATTGAAGCTCTGTCTCCCTCTTTTCGCTGGTGTGCACAAATGACCATTAATTCGATTTTGTTCAATGCTGAGGTGACGTGAACGGAAAGCATATAAGATAAATTATTTTTAATTTTTAGGTGACTTAATCACTTGCTTTTTATGTAGGTACTGTCACTTTTCAGAAGTATTTTGTTTGGCAAGAAATATTTGTCTTCATTCATTAATTTTCTTAACTTTATTTAATTAATGTTGTTTCATAGTGTGAAACATCCTTTCAATATTTTATATGATATTGAATTTATCTTGAGGATCACTTTTTATTTAGTCATATGATTTCTTTCATTCCCACACCACTGAGCATTTAGGCATTGTGGTCACGACATAAAGATCACTATTAAGAAAGCACCTATTCATAGACATGGATGAAGAACTAAACTAAAAACTACTTACTGGCAGTCAATAGAAAGCAGGTATCAGAATTGCAATAAGAGTGACAACTGGTGATAACAGAATGCAGTAAACAATAATGACTTAACAGGGTCAAAACAATTGAATGTTACAGATTAGTACTGAATGTGTCAGATTGATTCTACAGTCTGGTTTCACTCCAAAAGAATGAACGAATAATAATCCTACAGATATGTAAAGCTATGACCATCTGAGTCAATTGTTTTTAATTGTTTGTTCCCATCACTAGTCCTCCGCCTCCTCTCCCACACCTCTGGCCACCTCCACACATGCCCTCCCTCAAACTTTGTTGGTTGTCCACCCCTCTCCCTCACTGCTCTTGCCAATGTCTAACCTACTTGTCCTATATTCTCTTTATTGTTGGTTTCTTCTTCAGTATTTATTCTTTATCTGCCCTGTTTGTTGTAGTATTTTGTATTTACTGCTTAAATATATTTGTGTGTTTTTTTTTTAATTTATATAAACTAAATTGAACAGTTTTGCCTTTTAAAATTTTGTTACAAATCCACAGGTGCTGAAGATGTGCGTCCTTCGCCATCCCGAAGATCAGCTAGTGTGGAAATACAGAAGGAAAGTTTCACACGTAGTAAGTTGTGTTCCTGAAATTAGTCGATTATTTATTATTATCACTATACGAAAACCCAAGCTGCTAATTCACTGCATCTAGTTCTTGTAAAACAGTCAAGCTTTCTAAATTTTCGCTACTGTGCGGGTGTGAAACAGAGTATGAGACGATGGGCACCACACCAGAGGATGGCCAAGCTGGATGCGTACAGCGGTCGAAGCATCTGTGGCATGAGAGAGGAATGAGAGCCACTGCAGGTGTGCATGGCCCGTAGATGGAGCGCTGGAGGCGGCGTGGACTGCAGACAGAGTGCTCGATGAGGCGTTGATTAAAAATGGAGTGCAAAGCACCATCCCGGCCTAAATACTGGACCTGATCCACCTGAGCACCGATCTCAGGGAGTGCCTGAAGAAGACATTGAGTTGACCGTCAAAATATCGTGAGAATGATGCGAATAACAGGCAGAAGACCCAATTATTCAGAGTATTGCTGGGAAAACCGGAAGAATTATGTAATAAATAACTTTATACAATACTACCAGGAGAGTAATTTCCATAAGATTGGAGCATTCGATTAACTTCATACCTGTGCTTTCATTTGTATGAGTATTCATATGGAAAATATGAGAGTCACGAGAATGCTAAGAACCTTGACTGGCAGCCTCTGGATCAATTGCAAGCACTGTTATTGTGTGAGGCTTATTCAGGCCAGCAGTTCTCTGCCTGGGTGGATTTTTTATGTTCATAGCAAACTGTGGGGTCGGAACAATTTTTACAGCTCAACTTTGGCCTTCTGGTAGAAAGGAGTGCTAACACTCAACTAATAAAAAACAGCTCAAATGGACAGATCTCTTGAGGAAAACACCATAAGAATGATGGTAAAGAAAGTAACAGGGCATAAAATTGCCAAAATTCATTTATATTAGTAAAGAGAGGGGAGAGATATTTCAAAAACATTCACCGTTTCTACACATGTAAAACTTTAGAAGCAATAGCCCATCTTTGAAAGGAGTCAGACAACTTCGAAACAGCTACACTGCAAATTTCAAAGCTTTTAAGTTTGAAAAAAAAAATTGATGAATACCCTGTTGTAACAGAAACGCATAGTATCCTTAATTTCAGCATGCGGGTAGTCATCTGTCTAGGTATAATGGCTATTGAATGAAAGGAGGAGTGGTGAAACGTTGGCTTCTAAGCCACGAAGAAAATTGTTAAGAGAGATTATTGGGTTATTAGAAAAAAATAAAGCATATGTTTTGACATTTAACTCCCCTGTATTACCAGAGGATATCAAAGCTTGGTTTATCTGCCCCGAAGTTAGAACATGTATGCCAAACCCTGTGAGATCCTTTAAACACCAAAAGTTTGGATATACAACTCTTGGTTGTAACAGTGGGCTCATATGCCATAGATGGTTCCAAAGGCACTTAAGGCAAATTAACCCTGTACATCTATAATGTGTGTCAGCTCTTGAGGTGATCATCCCATATGAAACAAGGACTGATGTGCATTAATGCTGAGAAAAGCAAAAAGCAGAAACTGAAGATCATCAGAATTCCAAATGGTGAGCCGAGAAAGTCTTTAAAGTTATATAACGTCTAGCATTCACCAAACCTTTTATTATATCAGCTGCAGAAATCAGTACCATCGGATAACTGAGCAGTGCTACTTTCAATTGCTGAAGTCAATGTTGTGGACATGATGTTACCGTGGATGAACTAAAACACACTACTACCCTTTCTTCTAACACTTCCTGTTCATCATCACGGCAGAGGGAAAGGGGAAAAGAAAACTCTTACTGAAAGATGGTTCTTGTAATACAGTGAAATGTGAATGGGTTCAAAAAACATATGGAGGGGCTCAAATTCCTAGCACAGAAAAAGCCACTCTGCAGGAAAGACAACTGAAAATGATTGATGTCCTTGTGTTAAAAACTTCTCTCTTCAAAGGGAAGATGACATCAGTGGCAACAGAGCTAAGATTAGGGTAGCATTATTTATTATTGATACATTCACAGTTCACCTGTTCCACTCTCAACCAGCTTGCTTTAAGTAGCTGTTGTCATCCATCTGTCACTGAAAATTAATGTCTGCCCAGAGTACTTGCCACCATAAGACTCACTTGATAAAGATTCTATCGTAGATCTCATTGGGCAACTCCGTAAATCATTCCTACTTGTGTGTCATTTTAATGCACGTAATGTGTTTTGGGGTTCCAACAACACCTGCCCCGGGATAGAATTACTGAGAGCCCGATTGTGTCAGAAGATATCTGTCTTCTGAAGAGAGCGACACAATTTAGCTCTGCCGTAGATTTGTTCTTTGTAATTGAATTTTTCTTCTGTTCCCTGCATTACAGATATTGTAGTGTGGCAAGTGGATATCAATACACACTCAAGCTACCACTTCCCTACCTGGACACACATTCTGAATAGAAGAGAACACAAAAGAAGCCACCAAAATTGATGCTCAGCAAGGCAGACTGGATTCTGTATAATTAATTAGTAAGAATGGAACACATTGATAAAGATCATTAGCATCTGGAAATTGTGGGATTATATTGAATGCATGATTCACCATATTGCTGAGACATCCACATGAAATACCTCAGAACACCCTAAAGCTGTCCTCTCACGGTATGTGAAAATGTATGTGGATGAGGAGATGGTGATGTCACAGTGTGGTATTCCATGTTCCACAACACTGCGAAGTGTGAAATGAAGAATCTGGCATTTCACAATTTTGTCCCATGAAGAGAAACACAGCCAATGAGAGGCATCATCATTTTCGCATCACAAGCAGAATGTAGGAGTCACTGAATTTTCTGAATTTAAACTCCGTATTTTATGTTTTTTTAGTATTGAGTATGTGGTTGAATATAAGCTGCTTCAAAGCATCAGCAAATTGTGAACTCTCAAAAACGTGTCATTTTAGGTACGATTTGTTACAATGAAAGACAGGATACTTCATATCAGTAGTTAAAGGCTTCCTGTATTTGATGCATTTAATGTTATAATTTGTGTGCAATGAAAGTGTACTGTTTCATTGCTACAGCACAATGATGATCTATCAAAAGTGCATGGTTTTGCTACAATTATCATAGTTTAGTAAAACATAATGGAATTTTTAGACACAGCCTTTACACAGTATATACCACATTGAGGAGCGGTGGCCATATCGAAGCTGTAGCGAAGGTTACAGTACCATGAGTGTGAAAGGTAGCACGTTTGTGTCCAGCTCCTTCCAAATCCCCCTCCCCTAAAAGGTTGAGGGGCTTTCTTATAAATGTAATAGAAAGGTTATTGGCAACAGTCAAAGTTATTTATTAGAATCAATGTATTAGCTGCAATTCTTGCTTCATAGGCCATCGACTAGAATGTTTCCCCAGTGCATAGTAATCTTAACATGACTGACAGTCTGTGTCAGAAACTTAACACAAGTTACACACTGAAAGTTTTAGCTGTTATGAAACTGTTTGAAATACACACTGATCAGCCAGAACATTATGACCACGTACCTAATAGCCGGTAAGTTCGACTACATCTGCACACACAGGTCACCTCATTTCTGTAAATTCCAAGGACGCCATGTCAATCACATCCCCGATGTATTCAATAGGGTTCAGGTCTGATGAATTGGTGGCTAGCACATCAATTTGAACTCACCACTGTGTTCCCCAAGCCACTCCATCACACTCCTGGCCTTGTGAAATGGCGCATTATCTTCTTGAAAAATGCCACTGCTGTCAGGAACCATGATTGTCATGAAGGGGTGTATGTGGTCTGAAACCAATGTATGATATTCTTTGTCCATCATGGTGCCTTGCACAAGCTCCATTGGACCCACTGATGCCCACTTGAATGTACCCCAGAGCATAACGGTGCCGCCACCAGCTTGTCTCTGTGCCACAGTACAGGTGTCAAGGAGCTGTTCTCTTGAAAGTGATGGATTTGTGTCCTCCCATCGGCATGATGAAGAAGGTATCGGGATTCATCAGATAATGCAGTGCTCTGTCACTGTGCCAACATCCAGTGCTGGGCGAAGGGGGTGGGGGTGGGGGTTTGGGTGGGGGTGGTCATGTGCCCATTTCAGTCATAGTTGCCAGTGTCATGATATTAACATTGGCACATGCACAGGTCATCGGTTGCAAAGCCTGTTATTATGAGTGTTTTGTGCACTGTGTGTACAAACAAACTTGTAATTTGCCGAGCATGAAAGTCTGATGTTAGTTCTGGCGTAGTTCAGCGCCTGTCCTGTTTTATCAATCTGCCCAGCCTATGACAGGCGACATTTATAAAAAGGCGTGGCCTCCAACCGCATGATGTCTGGACGTGGTTTCAGCTTTGTTTCTCCACAGTACTCCTTGAACACCTGAGGAGTCACGGATTCTTCGAAATGCTCGTGTCAAGCCTCTGCATCATCATAACCTGCCCTTGGTCAAGCTCAGATGAATCACCCGCCTTCTCCATTCTACACATGGACAGCCCACTCACTGATACTACATGCACTGTGCATGTGTCTGACTAGCAGTCATACCTTGCCAGTTGGTGCTGCTATCGCCTGGATGGGTTTAAATCGATAGTAGGTCGGTGGTCATAATTTTGTCACTGATCAGTGTATATACCTATCTCTTGGTTTTATGAACTGTCTCGTGTTAGTGTTTTGCCAGTAGATATCTTTGCCATTGATGGTGAGCAAATCGAAAATTTCTCCTCTTCCTTTCGAATGAAATTATGAAACTTGTGGTGTCACCGCCAGACACCACACTTGCTAGGTGGTAGTTTTAAATCGGCCGCGGTCCATTAGTACATGTCGGACCCGCGTGTCGCCACTGTGTGATCGCAGACCGAGCGCCACCACAAAGCAGGTCTTGAGATACGGACTAGCACTCGCCCCAGTTGTACGGACGACGTAGCTAGCGACTACACTGACGAAGCCTCGCTCCTTTGCCGAGCAGATAGTTAGAATAGCCTTCAGCTAAGTCAATGGCTACGACCTAGCAAGGCGCCATTAGTAACATTGCATGTATCTAAAGAGTCTCACTTGTATCGCCACAATCTCCGGATGTACCAAAAGGATGGATTAAAGTTAAGTATTCCAGAAGCTACGTACTTTTCTTTATAGCATTCATTACGTATCCTGTTGCAGACCTTACGCCATCCTGCTGTAACTTAGCGCGTGCCTTTCGGATTCCTTTCATTGTGACTAGGCTGTCTTGTCTAGACACAACAAAACTAATCCCAATCTTGAAATCTGTGCGATGAAGTATGTTACTTCAATGTCATGATAGTCAATATAACATCGAGAATATGGATATTATATATGTGCAATCTGACAATAGAAATGAGACTAACTATATTCGGTTTAAAACTGAAAATAGGATGGAGATTTAATTGAGTTGACAATTACTTCTGCTAGTATGTATCTCAGATCGTTGTACAGCATTATATAGTGTTCCTCTATCAACTGTTCATTGTTCAAGCTATCAATGAGTCCAGAATCTTCTTTGCAATTTTCTTCACTATTCTTTCACAGTTGCTAACAGAGTTAATGCAGCTATTTTATGCGCATATATTTTTGTAGAGAATCTGTTAGATTTACGTGCCAGATGCAGCTGGGAATAGCTACTGGAGAGTGCTGTAGTCACAAATCATGATGATGACAATGTTGGTTTGTGGGGCACTGAACATTGTGGTCGTCAGCACCCATGCAAGTTCCAAATCTTTCCATTTCCAGTCTTGACACTTCCCAAATGATGAGACAAATCATGATGCGGAACATATTTTGTGAGATGTTGCATGTTGCTTCAGAGCATGCAGCAACCATGACAGACACGACATCTGGCATGCTTCATGATGAGAAACATGTCCCTTGTGAGGATTGCTTAAGAGGCAATGGTGGAATGGAAAATGCCGTAGTGCAGTTAGGGACAAATGGGTGGCACAGTGAATGTTCAGAGTGAGAATAACAGGAGAGAACCATTTAGTCTTCAAAGTTATGAAAGCACAAGTATGGTGAATAATTAAAGCAAGCAGAAAAGTGTCAAGGCAAGAGTTTTGTAAAACCATTAATCATTCCACACCAGCTCCTATAATATGCGAGTCAATCAGATGGGTCACTGATAAAGGTTGTGCTACTCTCATCCCTGCCTCAGGACCATGGACTGTTTTGTATAGCATGTTGGGACAGCTGTGTAAACAACTATGTGTTCTGCAGGTATCAGACCGACAAAAGGAGCTAAAAGAACAATGCCTATCCCTCGCCTCTGCGTCAAAGTTAGTGAGCCACCATTTCTATCTGACAGGGGTCCTGACTGTGCAACATGCCTTCAAAGCTAAGTCAGCCAAAAATCTCCAACATACAAACATTCCAACAGAATGACTGTTGCTGACCATATGTGAGCCACAAAGCCATTATGAGTCCAGGCAAAACAGCTTTTAGTAGACAACAGTATAGGACATCAAGGTTCTCCTAGAGCAGTGGAGCATTCAGCTCTTGGATGATAGACATACCCAGGAAGAACTTTAAATTACTTTCAGGGGGGGGGGGGGGGGATATTGGTATGGCATATTTTGTCAGCAAACATTCTTTTGTATTTTAAACAATCACTGTAATGATTCAGTGGTTTATGCAGATGGTCCCAAGCAAGGTACTTAGGTGACTTTTCATTAGTTTTTCCAGGCAGCATCCCAAGCATTCACTTGCCAACAGACTTCAGTGTCTAGGATGCATGGTTGTATGCAATCTGGATGGCTCTTATGCAAATGAGATGTATGCATATGAAGATTTTCCTTAACTGTTCCAACTCACAAAGTGCTATGCAAGGCATCGAGAGAATATATCTAGCAGAAAATTTTCTACAGAAAATTTTGGCTACCCTGTTTTCTGTACCGAACAGGACAGGTCAGATTTTGGGGTAACGAGATGACGGATACAGTCAAACAAGTTTGTGATAAGAATTCAGTGACATCAGTTAAGTCACTAGTGAGAAGGACAATCATGGGTACGTGGGGAAGAGTGTGACTTGAAATGAGTGGAAATAAAATTCAGACACTTAAAACAACTTACTGACTGTGACGTACTACTCACTCAACAAAATGAGACCATTTTTACTGGATCTATAAAGAGCCTGGCACTTTGACCACAATTTCCTCCTGCGTCAAAAGTGAAACGTGTGGCGTTACTGTAACAATGTGCCATATTTTATGTATATGTTGTTTGTATGCTGATATGAGAGCATTAAATGGCTTGGCTAGAGATTTGCTTTTTACTTTAAGCAGTGGTTGAATGACTATGGCACTTGTTTTAAATTTTGTGACTACATAATGAATTTTTTCGCTACATAAAATACACCCATTCATACTCAGCAAGGGTGCTGATAACCAAGCCATCGAGCACCGAGTGGTGGTGGTGGTGGTGGTGGTGGTGGTGGTAGTTAATGTTAAAATAAGGCCGTCATGAGAAATGTACCAGTAATATCGGACCATTTTAGTATTATCTTCAGAGCAGCTTCACCATCAATAATGAAGGGTTTAATTACTTTTTTGTTTATTTATTGAATATTATGTAAATTGTGATTTTCAATCCAAAGTGCATTTGTGACACCTCTCATCTATAACAATTGCAATGCACAAATCACTTAAGTGGAGAAGAAAAACTTCTTTCCTTGTTGTATCTTTATAATAGAGAATTAAGTTATCATCTGCATTTCACAAACACCTTGTGCTATCAGAGCAGTTTCTGCAGGACAGAATCTTTACTTGTGAAGTGTAAGTGTTGGGATGCAAAGGTGGTTTGTTCTTGACCATATACACTTTTGGACCCTGTAGACTTATCTAGGTTGATGTGAGATAGTGCTAATAGCTAGCCCTTTCTCTAATGTTATGTAAGAAATGGCACTGACAGGATTGCAGTTGAAAATGGTGGCTGAATACAGAGATTGGACTGCATCTACATCTTTCACAGAGTTACACCTGTGGATTGAGAGCACATGTTGCACAGGAACATGCAGGGAGACTAGTTAGATAATGTGGATAATGGAGTGCTGATGTGGTAAGAGTGAGGAGGATGATTTTGGAGGATATTATCATTTCAGGGATGGCAAGAGATGTCTGAAACCCTTTTGGAGTATTTTGTTTGGTTTGTCCTGCACTGATTGATACTGTGTGACAAAGGAAATGCTCTTACGTGTCTGGTTAGCAATGTGGGTGGCATATTAGTTTTACATGGGAATCAACATGGGAGATCCATTCCCATAGTAAATGGAAAGTGTGAATTCATTATGTGAAAACTAGTCAGATTTTGGGGGAAGTGAACTGCTTGTCCCATGGGTTCAAACCTTTGCGCACTTATCACACTTGTGTTCTGACTACTTAAGTCACCATTTTTGCACTTACATAATTTCTTTTCACAAACATTTCCAACCAATCAGGTTCCAACAGACAATAATTCTCATAAGTCTAGTCTTCTAAAACCACGTCAGCCAACCAGAACCATCTTTAAACTACTTGTGCTCCCCTTGTTAAATATTCCTTCTCTGGAATTCCAAACTCCTACATCCCATCTGCTTGCCACAAAATAATTAGACAAACACACTTGACACAGAATGTGTTATCATCATACTGTGATCATGAATCACTCTCAATTTAAAACATTACATGCAGTTTATTCATATTTAAGACTACCCACAGTTGCTATTGGTGTTTTAGGTATGAATTAAAATGCTAATTACTGAGAATAAATGAAAAATTTGCATGGAAAGCATGTAACTGTGAAATAAATGTTTTTGCTTTTAATACTAGGAAAATTAGTTTATTCCACAGTTTTGATGATCTTCCATGTTTTACATTACATACTTCAATTTGCACTCTGCTACAGTTTTATTATCCTCAGACAACTTACACTGCCTGACCAAAAAGTTGAAGCACCTAGAAGGGAAGGAAGGAACAAAACGAAACTCCTAGGTTTGAGAGTTTATGTGATGTTATTCCAGTGGTTACAGTATTAAGTCAAATTTACAAAGAACTTGGATGCCTGAGTCCATTTATCAGTATGACATCGTATCCACTCTGGCCCTGATGAATGCTTTGATTTGGACGAGAAGGGTTTCTTAAAGCCATATTATTCTCTCCTGAGGTAAGCTGGCACACAACTGTTGTAACTAGTCCTTTCCCATAAGTGTTTTATTGGAACAGATGTGGGGATATTGCTGACCATGAGAGTAATTCAACACCACGTTTGCACAGTTCGTAGAGACATGTTGCATGTCTGGATTAGCATTGTTCTGTTGAAAATGGAACCACGATGCTGTTGCACAAGAGGTAACATGTAAGTACACAGGATGTTCGTGACATAACATTGTGTTGTTAAAGGTCTCTCAGTCACTACCAGCTGCTACTTGAAGTTGTACATGATGGCTCCTCATACCATGAATCCAGGAGTAACACTGCTGTGCCTCTTCAAAACATTGGAAGAATTGGAGCTTTCTCCCCAGGTCATGGTGCAGGTACATTACATGTTTTCAAATGGCAGGTGAAGAGGCAAAGGAGTTACAGTGTGCTTAGTGCTCAATACAGTGATCCTCCCTTTTGATGGTCAGATGTGGTTGACTGGAACCTTGACATTGAGTATCCCTGGTTCGTGTTCCAAAGCAGTCCAACGTTTGGAACCAAGCCACACCCAAATGCCACACAAATCAGATTATTGAATGATTCAGCCAGCTGGCCAAATGTATATACCAGGTCCCTTTCAAAATCTGTCAGGTCTGGCCTTTCTACTTGTCATAGAGAATTGCAACTCTTATTCATTTCCATACCGACGAGTGGTGTTTAGCTCTACGAAGTTACATTGACATATGACCATTAGTTATTGTAGCAAAGCCATAAAGGTAGTGGCGTGGCATTTTATCTAAATAAGGACATAAAAGCTTAAAAAATTTCCTTTCTTGAACACCACACCAAAGAAGGATCAAGTGAAATGACAGGTATTGTACTCCCACAGTAATGATCTTAAGTTACCAAAGCATAAAGTGATTGGAGTAGATAGGCCACCAAATGCTATTGTAATGCTGTTTATGGATAAACTTAGTAGTGTTGTTGGTCAGTCCAGTTCTAATGACCTTATTATATTAGGTGACTTTAATATAGATGCAAACTCAAATAGTATAGTAAACTTGAAACTCAGTGATGTACTGACCTCATACAGTCTTGTAAATATAGTGAACTCAGACGCCAGAGTGACGGACACATGTTCCACTAGAATAGATTATGCTATAATCAACAAAGATGTTATAGATAAGGTAAATTACAGTAACTTAGATTTTCTTTATTCTGACCACTTCTGTCAGGTGGTAGAATACAAAAATTCAGTTGTGCCTAAAATAACAAAAATTGTGCTACAGAAACAAATGTTGAATACCTCAAATATTAATGCTCTTAAACACAAACTAGCGAATGAGAGATGGGATTCTGTGTACCTGGTAAAACGGTCGGATGAGAAATGGAATGAATTCTACTCAACCCTACTGCATCATTATGAATATAGTTGTCCAGTCAGAGAAATCCAGAAGGTAGTTAAACACTGTCAAAATGGAAGTAATCCTAGACTAAAACTCCCAACAAATCTGATTAGGCTCAGGCAGCAAGTACATGATCTAAACCAGCTTTATAAAGCCATTACTATGCCGGTTTTCAAGGAAAAATACAATAGGACCAAGCAAACTTTTAAAACTGAAATTGTTAACCTAAGGAAGCAGATTAACAACAAAACAATAGAACAGTCTGACAACATAAGCAAAGCATCTTGAAGCTGTTTGACAAATAGTGAAAAGGTCCCAACAAGATGAACATGGACCCACTCAGCATAAGACAGATGGTAACATTATAAAAAACCCAGATACTATATTAATATTTTTAATAACAACTACATTTCTGGTGAACAATCAACTCGTATTATAGATTCACAGTTAGAGACCCGATGCCATCTCACGCAGTGTACCGAATTTGAATTTGTGGAAGGGAATGAGCAGGAGGTTTGCAGGGCAGTATACATGCTAAAGAAATAATGTTCATCTGGATGGGATGGCGTATCCAGTGCTATTACTAAAGTGTGCTTAAAAGAAATCTCTAAACCTCTTACCTGATTAATTGCAACATTAGAGAGAACATGTATCCAACAGTTCTAAAAATGAGTGTAGTGAAACCAGTGTATAAAAAGCGAAGTAAGGAAGATGTCTCCAACTATAGACCAATATCATTAATTCCCACTTTTAGTAAGATATTCGAAAGCATTATCCTTTCTCAGCTAAGTGCCTTTTTCACAAAACCTTGTAGATTCTCAGCATGGCTTCAGAAAAGAGCTAAGTACAACCACAGCAGTTACACAGTTCATTCATGAAGTTTACTGTCTGTTGGACCAGAAGATGCAGACTGCAGGTATATTTTTGGATCTGATGAGCATTTGATACGGTAAACCATAGGGTACTTCTTAAAAAGCTAAAATCTTATAGTATTGGGGATAAAGCCATGAATCTTCTAACCACATACCTGCTGAATTGTAAGCAAAACACTAAATTGTCATACAAACTAGATAATAAAATCATGAACTCCCAGTCCACCAGTGAACCTGTATTACAAGGTGTACCACAGGGCTCAATCCTTGGACCCTCTGCACAACCCATTAACTCCCATATTGTAAGCTATGCAGATGACATGTGAATCTTATTCTACGCGAGTGAATGTAATGAGCTAGAATCTCTTGCTACTAGTGGTGTCACAGAAGTAACAAAATACTTCAGTGATCAGGGACTCAAGGTGAATGTCACCAAATCTCAACTACTGACATTTAAAACAGGCTGTTCTCACCACAACAATATGAATAGTGTGTGTAATATCTCTGCAACAGAAAATGGTAACTGTAAATTCCTGGGTGTGTATGTTGATGAAAATTTGCGGTGGACATACCACATTAATTTCGTATGCGGAAAAGTCAGTAGTGCCATATATCTCCTCAGCCAGCTCGCAAAGATAGTTCCTAGCCAAGCACTGAAATTAGTATATTATGGAACACTTTCACCCCTTTCTTAATTAAGGAATTGAACTATGGGGCTGTGCAGCTGATGTACATTTAAAAAGAATACTACTACTACAGAAAAGAGCAATAAAACATATACATGGGATGGGACATAGAGATTCATGTTGTGAAGTGATTGTGCAGCAGAAATATCTGACAATATATTCTCTGTACATCTTCAATATAGATGCATATTTTTATAATTCAACCAACAGAAGCTATCAAGGGCAGTGATGTACATGATCACAACACTAGAACAAAGTGTAACTATTTCCGTAACAGAACAATGTTAAAAATGACTGATGGAAGTCCATATTATCAGTGGTTTGATTTGGTATAATAAGTTACCAAACTCTCTAAGAATGTACAGGGGAAATGTTTTTAAAACAAAATTAAAATCTTTTCTAATAGAAAAATGTTTGTATTCTTTCAACGAATTTTAAGATAGTGATTGTAACATGAGGCATTAGTATATCAGTTGTAATGTGATAAATGAAAAAAATACACATAAGAAGCAACAGCTACGGAATATAGTGTTTGTAAATGTAACCATAGTATTAAGTCTGACGTTTGCAAAAGCCATCATTACGATGGCTCTACGCAAAGAAAATGTAAATAAATAAATATCTTCTGGGTATTTCAATTTCTTTGTCAAACAGTGTATATCAAGCATAAGGGATATTTCTAATGGAAAATTTGAGCACCTGGTGTCTGAGGTACTTCATATACCTGATACCACAGGTTATGTACACTCTCATGAAAACTGTTGTTCATACTGTACGGCTATTCACAGCTGCACCATGGAGCAAAAATGAAACAATATTGAAGTGGGGGAGGGGGGGTAGAAAGCTCATCATTTCAAAAACATTCTGTAAGATACATACATCCCCTGATATAGCTAAGTAGTTGTCAGCTGAGGACGCTTACTATCAAAGGAAGTGTGTGACCACGAACGCTAAGAACCACACCAAAATGTGCGTAGAATATAAATTTCTCACCCAAAAAACTGTGTTATTGGCCATTCACATACAAAATCCAGGTGTTGTCTGCTAACACCATCCAATGGTGGCACGTGATACCTGCACTAAAAAGTACAGGATGTTTCATGTAAGATTCCTGGGAGGAGTCTGCAGGTAGCACGGCACACTCACTGGCTGCTGCCACTGCATCTGCGTCTCGGACACTAATTTGCTGGTAGTCGGCTGCAGGCGCACTCCCCCTGAGTTACGCATAAAGAGTGTTGCCATATTATTAACTGAAGCTTGCCTTTATTTACAGTAGGTGCTCAAAATGATGTCACTTTCTGGTAAGAGCAGCCTGACATTTCCTGAACACATTAGCAAACACTCGACAAATTTCTGCTGCCAGAATCTGGGAAATGACTACCCGAAACCCTGTCTTCCAACTCTTCGAGTGTGGGGAGATTGGTTGCATACACCTTGTCTTTTAACATTCCCCAAAGATAAAAATCACACGAATTTAGATCTGGAGAACGAGGAGGGTGGACAACTATCCTGTCGTAAAAAAAACCTCTGATTTGATGCATTGACGATGTGTGGGCCTGCATTGTCCTTCATGAAATATCGGTACATCTTTTCGTTAGGTGTTGGTTCTTGAAAAAAAAAAAAGGATACATTATATTGTTCACATACGTTTACATTTACACTCTGCAAACCATCGCAAGGTGCATGGCAGAGGGTACATTCCACTGTAATGGTTATTAGGGTTTCTTCCTGTTGAATTCACATTTGGAGCACGGGAAAAATTATTATTTGAGTACCTGTCCAAACTTATTGTTTTATGGAAAAAGATTGGTCCAGTAATTCATCTTGCAGTAATTGCATACCAAACTCCTGTTTTCAGCTCATGCAGAGG
This sequence comes from Schistocerca serialis cubense, assembly GCF_023864345.2. Classification (NCBI taxonomy): domain Eukaryota; kingdom Metazoa; phylum Arthropoda; class Insecta; order Orthoptera; family Acrididae; genus Schistocerca; species Schistocerca serialis. Next base: position 893,451,579 of record NC_064640.1, read on the forward strand.
TTGTTGATGTAAGTCATGATGATTTTCAGAGCTCCAACGTCGATTGTTATGAGAATTAACATACTCTGACAAATGCAGCCATGCTTCATCAGAAAATAAAGCATTTAAGGATCAACTTCCCCATCGTGCACAGACTGTAACAGCCAGTTGCAATAACGAGATCGAGCAACTGTATCTGAGTTCCTCAGTTGATGCACTACTGTGATTTTGTATGGTTTCAATTTCACTTTGTGCACAGCACTGTGAAGAGATGCTCTTGACACACCAGTCTTAAGTGCCAAATGGCACAGAGACTTTCTAGAGCTTCTTTCCAAGGCCTCTCCTGTTTTGTCTAATTTATTTTCGGGTAAAACACTAGGTTCTCTAGACATTCATTTGCGTAACCAGATCCAGTATCTTGAAATTTTTTCACTAGTCTGTGTATTGTCGAATCATTGGGAACATGCATACTGGGAAATTTTTGTATGAATTCAAGCCAACATTCCACATACAATTCTATTTCTGTGTAGTTCAACAAAAGAAACACTCATTGATCCTTCATGTACACCATACCGAATGGAAAGACGACAGAAAACACCTGAACACTCAGTCACACAGCATAGAAGACACACACATGGTGTTCTGAGGATGAGGCCCAGCTACACACAGACAAGGAAAGCCCCAGATTCGGTGCAGTGGCAATAATAACATCTAACAACAATATTTAAAGCAATTAACCTTAAAAAAAAAAACCTCGAAAGAAAACACCAGTACACTGAGACGCACAATGTAGGAGGCACACGCTAAGTATTGGTGTTCGAGAACTACGCATATCGACAGCCGGCAGACACGGCGGCAACAGACGGCAAACGCACCACACAAACTGCGGACCCCCTCCTGGGCGTCTTTCATGAAATACCATCTGTATTGGTTGTGTGAATAGTATAGCTGCAATAGGGGGCTGTCTTTTAGTGTGTTAGGTTGTGGGGTAGAGACTGAAGAGCATATATTGGTATCATTAGGTGAGTTAATCCCATAAATGGTGTCAAAATGTTTGAGACAAAGTTGTAATGTGTTGTATATGTAAATGTGATTGGAGTTGGGGATGTGGCGTTCACTAATATTTTATATAGCATAATAATTCACAGATAAAATTGGGATGATGTGGAAATGCAAGAAGATATACTGGACAGGTGTAGGAAGACAGGAAGAGCCTGTACCCAAAGTTTGCTTGTCCAGTAGTACAAGACTTTTATCTCCAGAGCAATAGGCCCCTTCAACTAGAAGTGAGTATGAACCATCACCACCTAAAAGTCTAGTGCCAGTATACTGATGACAACATACTGGAAAATGTATATGGAGACAGTTACAATCGTGGCTTGAACTCCTATAGTAATCTTATGAGGCACCGGCAGATTGCAAGGTAATATTAGATTATGCCTAGCAGAAGATGACATCAGGGTCACTTCGAGGGAAACAGGCTGTCACAATTAAAAACTTTAGAAGAGTATGTACTCTTAACAGTTTGATAAGGACAAGACCATATGGTACTGCTGTTCATTATGGGCATCTGCAAATGTGGACACTAGAAGCATATAAAGTGGTTGGCCTGGACAATTTCACAGGTTCAGTTACTGTTATTAACAAACCTTACACTGAATATAACATTCCTACCAGATATATTATTGTGTTCATCACTTGTAAGAACATAGAAGATCATCATAGTGTTGTCCAGAAGGAACAAAAATCTGTGGAAGAAGTGAACAAATAGGTAACAGACTTGAGTGTGGATAAATAAAATGTTTGGAACAGTGATAAAAATCAATGTAATTATGAAATTCTTCATTGTCCACACTGTCTCCCAGAGGAGAGAAAAATACAGATATTGTATTACAATTTATACATAGCTCTACACCCAACCATACAATTAATGTGGCCATATCAGTGAGAGGTAGTTAGCTAACAAGTCCTATTATCTGATTTCAAGAGCTGCAAGGCAGTTTTGGCCCAGATGTTTCAAACAAATTTGAAGCAACATGCCTATGAAACATTCATGTGGAGGCAAGCAAAAGTGGGAAAAAGATGAAAGAGCATATGAAAAGATATCTAATTATTCTAATTATAGCCTTGGTGCAGATGTACATGATTATGTGAAGAGCCTGATGCTGTGTGTTTGTTGGTCGGATCATAAAAAATTGTACTCTGTTGGATGAAAGTTTTCTGAACAGTGAATTTAAACCCAAGACGACAAAATATTACCATCCTCTTGACGTGTACTTCGTTAGGCAGTATAAGCTATACATGAGGAGGATTGTTGATTCTTGTAAGACTACAGTGTGAAAAACTGCAAGTGAAGTTGCACAATTGTCATGTTATCATCAGACTACACTCTGTGCTTTAAAACAAGCTTTCTGAACCGAAGTAAAAGCCTATGTTGTAATATGCTTGCCAAAAGGCAGGTTATGACGTAGACATACTGATATCATCATTTAAAAATGGCAATATTGCAGTGTTTGATATTGGACTGCTGTAATGCAGGAGGTAAGTTTGATATGAAGAAAGTGGCTTTAGGGGCTGTGAATATTGTTCTGATCCACTTTGTTTGGACAATTTGTTTGAAATCCTACACTTGTACTTTAAAGTTTGAATATCTATGCAACAGTATCAGGACAGTAGAAAAGATTGCTTTTCAAATAGTGTGATTATTTTAAGCAGAGGCAAATATGGCATTTGAAGTCACAGCATTGAAATATCTGTGCTTTTGTCTTGTTGCATCAGTATTTTGTTTCTTCGTGTTACCAGATTTCCTCTCTTAGACCTTGAATAGGTGATCGTTCAAATGTGTCTTATGCTAAGATGCCTAATTTTGTATTCAAATGGCTCATACCACTGTTTCTGATATGAACAATTTATACTCTAACCACATTTTTGTGCAGTTCAGAGCGTTCAAGGTCACAGCTTCCACTGCAACAGCAAATGTGTGTGGCCACCCTCTACCACTAACATTACCAAATGTGAAAATTAACATGTCAACCTCATAAAGATACGAGAGAAAGAACAGGGAAAAGAAGAATAATTATTAATGACTGTGGACACAAGTCTCTCATTCATCATGTTTATGACATGTATTTACCTGAAGAAAGCAATAGTTCGTAATTTAACTTCATTAACATGTTGAAATTTGATACATAAATAACTCTGTTCCCAAAATTGCAGGTGTGCAAACGTATGCTGCATCATATCTTGACAGAGATTCGCGCCGCCTGTCATATCTGGACAGATATATCCCCAGCCGACTTTTGAAGGAAGGTTCTGTTGGTGAGTAAATTTGGTTAGTCCAGTCACTGAATTAAGCATGTTGAAATCACTCATCGTATTTTCACTTTGAATCATTCGAGTCACACTAGATTTAACCTTGGACCAGTCTTTGAGATGTCAGTTCATTGGTTTAAGTACACAGCTTGTGGTCGTTATGAGAAAACATTATTGATTATGAGTGGAGAGTTCACATGCAGAATGAAAACTCTGTTATGGTTTGATATTTCAGTTTATACAAACCTGTATCTTGGGTAAACTACCAGACAAAAGGTGTGCAACAATGTAGAGGAAAAGGAACTATCGTACAAAGTTTGTGGCCACATGTGTTTCATTATTCATAGTCATAGGTAATGGTTTACATTTAATGTGGAAATTAATTAAAACAGTTGCATAATAATGACACTTAATTCTTTCACAATTCAAGAGATTTTGAAAATTATACTGCAAGAATATTAACTGGCATTTGGTTTAAATAGTTACATTATCTGCTACTTTTGCTGAATTTCTTTGTTGTCATCACAAGACATGAGTCACTAATGGAAGGAGAAGAAAGTTGTCTGAAATTAAAAACACTAAATATTAGGTATAGTAAGTGGCCCAAGAAAAAAAAGAAATGAGACAAGTCCAATTTTTAAGGAACTATTTGTTATAGAATATTGGTGCACAATGTTGTTGTGGTGTTTACTTTGAACTGTGTCTTTATTGTTTAACAAGTTCATTTTGCTGGACTGCGTCTTTGGTTGTGGCCAAGCAGTTTACCATATATGAGCGCTTGTATTCGGATGGAATCTGTATAACTTCTTGGCAAACAATATGCAGAATGTTTCTAAGTAGTGGAATGAGGAACAGTTGAATTCAGATACGTGTGTGTGTGTGTGTGTGTGTGTGTGTGTGTGTGTGTGTGTGTGTGTGTGTGTGTGTTGGGGGGGGGGGGGGGGGTGTTAGAGAATTCGGATGCAGGCTACCATCATAGTGTTGGGGACATTAATACATTCTACTATGCATTATGATAAAGATACAATGATACATATGTCATAAACAGTAAAGGATAGATTGAGAGTATAATTAAATGATGCAACAGCTGCCACCAATATTCCCAGGTAATTGCTGATAAAAATTTAGAAGCATATATCCAAAAGCAACTAATATCTACGCTCCAAGGGGGAAAAAAGACACACCAGAAAGGAATTATCCAAATGGGACAGAAATCGGTTGATGTGATGCACATGTACAGACAAACAAATGATTATAATTTCGGAATAATTGGGTGATTTATTCAAGTAAAAGAGTGTCACAAATTGAGCAAGTCCTTAATGAGTCGGTCCACATCGGGTCCATATGGAAGCAGTTATTCAGCTTAGCATTGATTGATGGAGTTGTTGGATACCCTTTTGAGGGATATCTTGCCAAAATCTGTCCAGTTGGTGCATTAGATTGTCAAAATCCTGAGATGGTTGGAGGACCCAACCCATAATGATCCAAATGTTCTTAACATGGGGAGAGATCTGGTGACCTTGCTGGTCAAGGTAGGGTTTGACAAGAATGAAGACAATGAGGGTGCCATTTCTTTTCATAGCAGGAGCCCTTTGGTTGTCATCTGCAGCATCCTCATAGCACAGCAGTATGTTGATGATATTAAATGCCCTATTTTGTTCCCCTTCATGGCAAGCCATCCTGGGCTTAAAATTTTAGCCAGCATGGGGCGAGAGTTTCTGCTGCTTGTCTTAGTGCTTGCCAAACCCTTCCTTGGCCAGCAAGTTCACCAGATCTTTTCCCAATTGAAAACATTTGGCGCGTTATGGGCAGGGCCCTCCAACCACTCCTGGGTTTTGATGGTCTAACATGCCAATTGGACAGAATTTGATGTGATGTCTGTCTGGATGATATCCACCAACTCTCTCAATCAATCCTGCACTGAAAAATTGCTTGCATAAAGTGCCATGGGTGGACCAACGTTTTACTGACTTGCTCAATTTATTAAGTTCTTTTTCATGAATAAATCATCCTATTTTCGCGATATTGTCATTTGTTTGTCTGTAGGTGTACATCACACCTACTGAGTCCCACCCATTTGTCTTATTCTTTTCTGGTGAAAAGAATCTTTTGTTTTAGAGTGTAATTAAGGTAGTGTTAAAGGTTTGCAATCTGCAATAATTTAAGAAGATGAATTGTTAGCTGAAAAATATCATAAGTAATACATGGCAGGAGGCAAAACAAAATTAATAGGTCAAGATAATATCTGGGTTAAAATGAAATTGCAGACAAATGTACTAGTGTCTAAAAGGAAAATGTGCTGTAATTTGGACCATATTAGTAAACATTTTAAAGGGCTATAACACTGTGTCAAATGTGGGTTGATGCAGGAAAGTGTAAGTTAACATTATTTGTGTGTATTCACTTTGACAAGGGAAATTTAACAACATACTGAAATTGTCTGATGTTCTTAATACTGTGCCAAATATATGCACATGCTGTGTGCAACAACTTTTTCTTTAAAGATGCTGTCTCTTTCACTAGGGTACATTCACAATGGAGCTTCACTGCTAGCCATTTCTGTGGCATTCGATAAGCCACATGTGACCCCCAGGTCATGCTAAATGGTAAGCACCTCAGCGAGCTCAGTATTTGTTTGCTGGGTACGGGCTTCGCAAATCAATTTCCTGACCTGGGGGCTGGTAAGTGCTGCAAGTCCTCTGTAACTGTGTAACAGTGAGTGCTGGGCATGCTTCAGCAAATACCATGTAGCGTGGCGGTGGAATATTGTGTGTCACAGGGACTGGGGATCTTGGCTTAGCTGCCTGGATTGTGAGAATAGTTAAAACCTCAAAAACTCTTAATTTCAAGGTGCGACAAGGAGGCTCATGGCTGTTTAGGTGGAACAGTCATTTGTCGGCAACCTCTGAGGAACTTGCTACATCTCAGTTGTACAGGGTTTACTCAGGAAAGCAGGGGGCCTATCTGAGTGGACCATTATTTCCCTAGCTGCTCGTGGTACCAAGATAGGACCCTCAAACACAAACTTATTGACTCCTAGTGTTGATAGGGGTATCGCCTGGGAGTAAACAGCTTTCAAGGAATCATAAATACAACGATGGTTTGAAAAGTTCTCGGAATCACCACGAGAGGTCAGCGCTAGCGCACCGAGTTGTTTACATGGTATTCATTGGACTGTTGCCTGTAAACACGTGCCACGTCAGTGCTGTTGGCAGAAAGCTGTGGCGGTGACGTGACTCTGTTGTTGTTCCCGTGCAGTGATTGCGAAGGTGGAAAAAATCGAGATTTGAGCAGTGATTAAGTACTTCGTAAAGAAAGGTATGAAAGCAAAGGACATTCATACCAATTTCCAGAGTACACTGGGGGACTCTGCTCCTTCATATTCAACTGTTGCCAAGTGGACAAATGAATTTAAATTTGGTTAGGAGAGCTTAGATGATGATCTGTGCAGTGGTCGGCCAAGACGTATCACTACTCCAGAAATCATTGCAAAGGTGCACAAAATGGTCATGGAGGATCGCTGATTGAAAGTGCGTGGAATTGCTCATGCTTGCCAGATGTCGTCTGAAAGGGTATATCACATTTTAACTGAAGAATTAGAAATGAAAAAGTTATCTGCAAGGTGGGTGCCGCGACTCTTGACCCTGGATCTAAAACGCGTGAGAATGGACATATCAGAACAATGTTTGGCCCGTTTTAGTAGAAATGAACAAGATTTTTTGCACTGGTTTGTGACCAGAGATGAAAATTTGGTTCACTACTATACCCCAGAGACAAAACAGCAGTCAAAGCAGTGGAAACATGCTGATTCTCCGCCACCAAAGAAAGCAAAGACAATTCCTTCGGTGGGAAAGGTCATGGCATCAGTGTTATGGGATGCGAAGTGGATTCTGTTTGTAGATTATCTCCTCACTGGGCAAATAATTACTGGAGAATATTATGCTAACTTCCAGGACAAATTGCAACAAAAGATTGCCAAAAAGGTCAGGTTTAGCAAAAAAGAAAGTCATCTTCCAACAGGACAATGCACGCCCGCACATACGTGCCATCGCCATTGCAAAATTACATGCACGAAGGTATGAATTGTTGCCACACCCACCTTATTCACCTGATATGGCTCTGTCGGACTTCCATCTATTCCCAAAACTGAAAATTTTTCTTGGTGGATGAAGATTCACTTCAAACGAAGAATTGATATCCGGAGTTGACAACTATTTTTCAGGCCTGGAGGAAACTCATTTTCGGGATGGGACCAAGGCACGTTGGACCAAGTGCAATAATCTACAAGGAGACTACATTGAAAAATAAAAACAAGTTTCAGTGATGTAAGTACTTTTTTTCTATCCTGTTCCAAGAACTTTTCGAACCACCCTTGTAAAAATGTGTATCTGGTGATCAAGAGGAAGGAGGGGATGTTTGGAAAAGTGTCCCTTTCTATATTCATAAAGGTTTAGAAGCACTTACTGGTACCGTAAAGTGTGCTAAGTGGACGCGAAATGGTTCTGTATTGGTTGAGACTAACAAGACAAAGCAGGTGGAACTTCTTAGGGCATCACAAAAGTTGCATAACACACTTACGTCAAGCAAGGGTGTAGTCACGTGCCATGATATTCTGGACATTGAAATTGCAGAACTCAAAAAAGTATGGGCATCACAGGGGATAGTGGATGTGGAGCTAAGGATGTGAAGGAATAATGGAGGAGTTGAGAAGAATACCACCTTCATTGCGACCTTCAGTTCTCTGACACTGCCTGAACACATTGTGTTCTGTAAATCTGTGGAATCAGAAAACTCTCTCTCTCTCTCCCTCTCCCTTCCCTCTCCCTCTCCCTCTCGCTCCCCCTCTCCCTCTCCCTCCCCCTCTCCCCCTCGCTCCCCCTCTCCCTCCCCTTCCCCTCTCCCTCCCCCTCTCGCTCCCCCTCCCCCTCCCCCTCTCTCTCCCTGCAGGTCTGGGGGTTAGGATAGGCACCTGCCTGTCGTAATAGGTGACTAAAAGAAGTCTCAAACTTTTTGGCCCTATAAGTTCAGGTCCCATATTATGGTTTGACCTGCCACTTTCCAAATTCTACAGAAGTGCGGGCCATATGGGGAAGGATGTCGCAGGTAGCGCATGAGTTATCCCTAGTGCCCTTACATGCGATCTCTGGAACCTCTTGTCATGGCTTTGCATCTCCATGTGCAATTCAACTATTTGGGCGAGGATATTTTCCAGAGTATGTCATCTTCTTCCATTGTCCCATGTCCTCTTTCACCCCCATGACAGTATTGAATATCTCTGCACCCAATATCCAGCACGGTAGCCAGTCCATTGTGGTGGGGCCGTCATGTACCCATTTGGTGGTAGCCCCTTGACAACACAAGAATCACACTGCTGATGCCTGAGCTGTAAACTCCCCACATATGCCAAGGAGTAGATGCCTATCTTCCTGGGGTATTAGGACTCCCAGCAATGGCCATCATGCCAGGTAGCCTTTGCTGTGGCTGGGTGTTGCCCGTGGCGGGAGGCCCTGGTCGGAGTGGGTAGCATCGGGGCAGATGACCCACAATGAAGTGGACTAAGTCATCTCATGCTGGTGACCGTACAGCACCAGCAGTCTCTAAGAAGGGCAAGATCGAATACAATGCCGACTGGTATGACCCTAAATCGTTTCCCTTCCTCGCTACACCATGGGAGGAACGTAGGTCTACAGAAAGAAGAGAGCCATGTTCGCCTCAGTATTTAGTCTGTAGCAGAATGGATGGGATTCGTGTCTACCTATGAAGCCTCAGTTTTTTGTTGAATATTTTGAGGATAAGTTTGGGGAAGTGACAGCACTGTCCAAGATGAGAAAAGCGGTACAGTCTTGATTCAGATAGCATCCCCAGCCCAATCCCGGGCATTACTCCCTTGTGACCGGCTGGGTGATATTCCTGTTTCTGTCACTCCCCATAAAAGCCTCAACATGGTCCAGGGGATTATTTCCCATCGCTACCTCCTCTTGCAGTCTGACGATGAGCTCCATGCTAATCTAGAATGGTGGTGTGTTCATTTCATCCGGCATGTTTACAGGGGACCCAAAGACAACAGGTTTGCTACCAGTGTCTTCATCTTGGCCTTTGAGAGTGATTCATTGCCTGAAAAGGTCAAGGTGATGGTTTACCCCTGTGATGTTAAACCATATTGCCCCTCCCCCTGTGTGTTGCTTTAAGTGCTGGAAATTCGGGCACATGTCTTCCCACAGCACTTCCGATGTTACATGTTGAGACTGCGGACATCCATTGCATCCAGATACTCCCTGTGCGCTTCCTGCCACTTGTATCAACTGCAGAGAGCAGCACTCCCCCTGCTCGCCAGACGGCACAGTACTCCAAAAGATGCAGAAAATTATGCAGTACAAGACCCTGGACCAGTTGACTTAGCAAGATGCTAAACGTAAATTTTAACAATTACATCCTGTTCATTTGACATCCACATACGCTGCAGCTACATTACCATCGCCATCACAAGTACCAGACCTACCACACTCTGTGCCACGAACAGTGGGCCCTCCAAGCCTCCCAAATACATCTGCCCCCCTTGGTGCTAGGGGGAAAATCTTCTGCTGCTTCCAAAGTACCTACATCGGGAGCTAGGTCCCCCCCCCCCCCCCCCCCCCCCCAAACGCAGGGAACGTCAGTCCCCTCGCCCCCAGCTGGAGAAGGAACAACCTCCTCTGGCTCCTCTCATGCGGAAGGGTGCCCTTGGGACCCTCTCTCCCAAGGTCTCTGCTAATGCCACAGTGGACACTCGCTAGTGGGTAAAGGAGCCAAAAGCTGCTGGACGAAGGGCTTCATTGTCTTCCACTGTGCCTGAAGCTACTTCAGAGAAGTCCTCCCAGCAAGACCCTAAAGAGAAACGAGAAGGCAAGCAAACAAACAAAGAAGTCTGCTAAGAAAAAGGACCCTCTGGTAGCCTCAACACCACCATTCCCTACCAATTCTGCAGCTGTGGATGAGGTGGAGATCTCAGCATCCCCTAAGGACTTGGAACTCACTGATGCCTCATCCACAATAGGAATGGATACAATACTCAATCAGTGGCAGCAGGTGACCCCTGATGCGTAACCGGCCCCCTTGTATGTTTCATGCCTTCCCAGCCTCACGGTAACATCATCCTCCAGTGGAATTGGTGCGGTTTTTTCCGCTGCCTGGCTGAGCTATGGCAGTTGTTAAGCTTTACGCCTGCTTTCTGCATTGCCCTCCAGGAAATCTGGTTCCTGGCAATGTTGACCCCTGCCTTTCACGGCTATAGGGGATGTTATAAGAGCCTTAGTGACTATAATAGCTTGTCAGATGGAGTCTGTGTCTATGTCCTGAACTAAGTATGCTGTGAACCTCTGCCCCTTCAAACCCCTCTTGAAGCTGTGGCTGTCAGGATAAGGACGGTACAGGAAATAACTGTCTGGAATGTATATCTTCCTCCAGATGGTGCAGTGCCTCTGAACGCATTGGCTGCACTGACTCATCAACTCCCTAAACCTTTCCTGTTTTGGGGAGATTTTAATGCCGATAACCCCTTGTGGGGTTGCACTGTGCTTACTGGCCGGGATAGAGATGTCAAAACTTTACTGTCTAAGTTCGACCTCTGCCTCTTAAATACTGGGGCCCCCAACATTTCAGTATGGCTCATGGCACTTACTCGGCCATTGATATAACCCTCTGCAGCCCATGACTTCTCTCATCTGTCCACTGGAGAGCTCACGATGCCTTCTGTGGAGTGACCACTTCCCCATCTTCATGTCACTCCTCCAGCTCCATTCCCGCAGATGTCTACAAAGATGGGCTTTAAACAAGGCAGACTGGGAAGATTTCACCTCTGCTGTCATCGTTGACTCTCCCCCACATGTGGTAGTTGAGCAGGTCACTAGAATGATTGTTTCTGCGGCGGAACACACGATCCCTTGTTCTTTAGGGTGCTCCCGGCGAAAGTAAGTACCTTGGTGGTCGCCGGAAATTGCTGTGGCCGTTAAAGAGCATCGACGAGCACTACAGAAACATAAGCAGAATCCTTCCCTATAGCACCTAATTGTTTTTAAACGGCTCCGTGCCTATGTTTGCCAGCTTATAAAAAGACGCAAACAGGCGTGTTGGGAGAGTTACGCCTCGACCATTGGGTGCCATACGTCACCTTCCCAAGTCTGGGCGAAGATCAGACATGTTTGTGGATACCAGACCCCGACAGATGTTACAGGCATTAACATCAATGGCGTGTTATCTACTGATGCAAATGCAATTGCCGAGCACTTTGCTCGAGCCTTCGCATCAGAGAATTATCCCCCAGCATTTCGCACCCTCAAATGGCGGGTGGAAAGGAAAGCCCTTTTGTTCACTAAACGTCACAGTGAACCCTGTAATGCTCCATTTATAGAGTGGGAGCTCCTCAGCATCCTTACACATTGCCCATACACAGCTCGTGGGCCAGATCGGACCCACAGTCAGATGATTAAACATCTCTCATCCGACTACAAGCGACATCTCCTCATCATCTTCAACCGGAAACCTGTGCGATGGCATCTCTCTATCGCAGTGGCGGGAGAGCATCATCATTCCAGTGCTCAGACCCGGTAAAAACCCACTTGATATGGATAGCTATCGGCCAAACAGCCTCACCAACATTCTTTGTAAGCTGTTAGAATGTATGGTAAGTCGGCGGTTGTGTTGGGTCCCCAAGGCATGTGGCCTACTGGCTCCATGCCAGGGCGCTTTCTGCCAGGCTTGCTCTACCATTGATGATCTAGTCTCTCTCGAGTCTGCCATCTGAACAGCCTTTTCCAGACGCCAACACCTGGTCGCCGTCTTTTTTTGATTTTTGATTTAGCTTACAACATGACCAGGTGACATATCCTTGCCTCATTATATGCATGGTGTCTTCGGGGCCTGCTCCCAATTTTTGTCCAAAGTTTCCTATTGCTCCTTACTTTCCATGTCCAAGTTGGTGCCTCCCATAGTTCCCCCCATATCCAGGAGAATGGGGTCCGAAGGGCTCTGCATTGAGTGTATCTCTAATTTTAGTTGTCATTAATGGTCTATCAGCAGCTGTCGGACCGTCAGTCTCAGCTTCTCTGTATGCAGACTTGTGCATTTCGTACTGCTCCTGCAGTACTGGTGTTGCCGAGCGGCGGTGGCTAAAGGGAGCCATCCACAAGGTGCAGTCATTCCAGTTTTCAGCCGCGAAGTCATGTGCCATGCACTTCTGTCGGCGTCCTACCATTCATCTGGAACCAGAACTTTAAATTGATGACAATCCACTCACTGTAGTGGAGACATATTGATTCTTAGAACTGGTTTTCGAAGCCTGATTGGCATGGCTTCCTCATCTTAGTCAGCTGAAGCAGAAGTTCTGGCAGCACCTCAATGCCCTCTGCTACCTGAGCAACACCAATTGGGATGCAGATCATTCTACGCTGTTGCAGCTCTACAGAGCCCTTGTTCAACCCTGCCTTGACTATGGGAGTCTAGTTTATGGTTCGGCGCCGTCATCAGCGTTGCGTTTACTCGACCCAGTGCACCACTATGGTATTCAACTGGCAGCAAGAGCTTTTAGGATGAGTCCGGTGACCAGCGTCCTGGTTGAGGCCAGAGACCCTTCATTGAAGGTTAGGTGTTCACAACTGCTCACCAGTTATGTTGCACACATTCATACTTCCCCTGAGCATCCCAATTACCGTCTCCTTTTCCCATTCACGGCAGCTCATCTCCTGCATCGGAGGCACAGGTCAGGGCTTAAGACTGCATTTCACATCTGATCTCTTCCGCAGGGACTCTGTGGTTGTGGTTCTCTGCCGGCTCCGCATTGGCCATACGTGGCTAACACATGGCTACCTCCTCCGTCATGAGGACCCACTTCGGTGTCACTGTGGCTCACATATGACTGTCAACCACATCTTGCTGGACTGCCCAATTTTAGCCGCTCTGCAGCGGGTTTTTAACCTTCCCAGCACCCTACCTTCAGTGTTGGGTGACACTGCCTCAACAGCAGATTTAGTTTTACATTTTATTTGTGAGGGTTTTTTCTTTATCGCACCATATAAGGGTGGGCATTTAGCCTTCTCTCTGAGGTTGCCACCCTCCCTGTATTTTAACTCTGTCGCACTTTCTTTGCATTTGTTTGTCTTGTTGGTCATCTTTTCCCTGCATGTGTTCATCTTGCCTTGTCTTTTTGGGGTGGACATTTTAATGTGTTGCAGAGTGGCTAGCTCTTCCTCTTTTATGACCAGCCAGCCCAGACCATATGCTCTATGGTTTTAATACCCTCTTCTACTTTTCCTTGTGGTGTATGTTTTCCCCGTTTTTTTGTTCGTTCCATTCGATTTCTTTATAGGTTTGGTGTTGGTTGTTTTTGTTGCTTGAGCTTAGCTTGTATCAGGAGAAAGGGACTGATGACCATGTAGTTTGGTCCCTTTATACCCCAAAGAAACAAACCAACCATCTCTCTCTCTCTCTCTCTCTCTCTCTCTCTCTCTCTCTCTCTCTCTCTCTCTCTCTCTCTGTGTGTGTGTGTGTGTGTGTGTGTGTGTGTGTGTGTGTGTCCAAAAAGAAGAGATACAGTACATTATTCTTTGATTCTCCAGACAAATGCGAGATTTGACACTTAGAATGTAGAGCACCTGCCCGCGAAAGTCAAAGGTCCCGAGTTTGAGTCTCGGTCCGGCACACAGTTTTAATCTGCCGGGAAGTTTCACATCAGCGCATGCTCCGCTGCAGAGTGAAAATCTCAACCTCAATGCCTACTCATTATTTCACTGTACTTCAACCACTTTCTGCAGATGCTCACAACAGCAGCACATGAACAGCCAACCAGCTTCACCATCAACCTCTTTCTGTTCTGCCCTTTGTCAAAGTTGCTTAAGTAAGTGGATTTCCCAATTTGCAATGCCTTGCCACATCACATCACATGCCCACAGATAGAACTCCAAAACAAACTTCCAGAGATTGCTCAGGGATATATTCTGAGTATTTTTGTGTAAGGGACCCGGGATCTCCAGTGCAATAATTCAATTATTATATATTGTGTTTGTTACTACAATTATCCATGTTTCTGTGAAAATATCTTCACAACACTGAAAAAGCCAGTAATACGCAATAGGCAAAATGTACAACACAAAACACAGAGTAATGTAACAACCATCAGATGCAAAAGTACTGTGATCTGGTTTTCATCACCACAGGAACAGCTCAGCTTAGATTTGTTGTGCCATTCTTCCATTGCGTCAGTGAACTCACAGACGAGGTATGTATCAGCCAACTCTATCAGTAAACCCATCCATACTTATGTCAGTCACTGTTAAGTAGAACTGATATGGCCTGATAACAAACAAGAGTCAGGACTGATTGCAAGTGTGAAGGCCGAGAGTACATTGGTCACTACTATTGCCAACAGCAAGTAACGTGATGGAATACAAAAAGTTTGTTTCCAAGCAAGACACACTGCACATACCGTCGACACCTGCGCTATTGGGCACTATTTTCAGTGCAATACAGATACAATGTTAATGGGGCCAAGAAACCAACTAATGAGTTGACAGAGGCGGTGGGCCCTATATATGATGGGGAGTTTTCTTTTTAGTTTAGAACACCATAGCAACCAGCACACTTTATTTTCAGCTTGTTATGATGAGTTGGGAAAATGTTACTAACCTCTTCTTGATTATAGTGTTATAATGTTCCCACAGCATCTGAATTTATGGAACCATGGGATACCTGTATTACCAAGTAAATCTTTCTCTTTGCTACATACTGAGCACATGTCTTACCATTTTGTACACATTCTTTTCTCTTCTTCATGATGTCCCTATAGTGGAAACCGAATGGCAAATTGTTTTGCACAGTAATGAACTTTCTCATTAAATTCTATATTTTAATGAGCTTATTTCCACAGAAATTCTTTTCTTCTTTTAACATTATCTAGTTCTTGAGAAATATTTATAAGTATTGATTTGTAGAATTGTTCCTATTTTGATACTGAAGTGTTCTAAGACAGAGCCGTGACTCAGATGCAATAAGAATTTCTGAGGCATAGATCTTTATTGCATACTGTGATGTTAGCACTGTGGCTATAGTTTCAACAGTAGATGTGGAAATATATTATAGCACACCTTACAAAATTTTCTCTTATAATTTTAGAACCATTGTTGTAAACATCAAATGAGCTGGTCTAGTTTCCTTCTTTGTAACTGTAAAATTCACTATTTAATCTGGTATTATGTTGTTGTGTATAGTGTTCATTCATATGACAAACTGGCAGTAGTTTCAGATATACGAGGGTTATCCAGAAAGTAACAGACATTTTGAAATAAAAAATCAACAGTATGGAAAAACCAGATTTCATTACACTTATTTTAAAGGTATATTCTTAAGCTATTTTTACAAATAATTGCCGTTCAAACTGAGGATCTTACCATACTACCGAGCGAGGTGGCGCAGTGGTTAGCACACTGGACTCGCATTCGGGAGGACGACGGTTCAATCCCGTCTCCAGCCATCCTGATTTAGGTTTTCCGTGATTTCCCTAAATCGCTTCAGGCAAATGCCGGGGTGGTTCCTTTGAAAGGGCACGGCCGATTTCCTTCACCATCCTTCCCTAACCCGAGCTTGCGCTCCGTCTCTAATGACCTCGTTGTCGACGGGACGTCAAACACTAACCACCACCACCACCACCACCACCACCACCTCTTACCATACTGTAGCACAAGTTTTCAATACTGTCTCTCTAAAAATCTACTGCAACCACTGGTTTATACTGGAATGCAGTTCAGCATAAATATCAAAGTGTTGTGTAGCGACCCATGTCTTCATTGCTGGGAAGACGTGGTACTCACTCTGTACCAAATCTGAGATGTATGGTGGATGACCAAACGCTTCCCATCCAAAACCCTGTAGGAGCTCCCATGTGTGAATGGTAATGTGTGGACGTGCATTGCCATGAAAAAAACAAAATGTTTGTGCTATGTTCTTCCCGACGCTTGTTTTGTATCACCTGTCTTAACTTTTTCAGTGTTTGGCAACGGGCTTGCAATTTTTTGCCAACAAAACCTTATCACAGAATGCACCTCACATGTGGTGGGATTTTCTATTGCAGTACACAATTTAACATGTCACAGAGAGCAAAGTAACAAAGACACAGACCGCATGCTGCCACTGCTGAATGCATACTGAGTGTAGGACCTTTACAGCACCAAGATAGTGGCTGTAGCCCTGCTCACTGCTGCAGTAGACCAAAACATCTGTTTACTTTCTGGATAGCCCTCGCATGTTATCCTGACAGACAAATAATGGTAGTTTACTTGAGGAAAAAACATTTTCAGATAAATGTTTTAGTGCTCTGTAAGATTTATCTTTGTGATGAATTCTGATATAAATATCAAGAGTTTATTGCAGTTTTTAATAACTAAGCTGCTCTCATAGAAAAATTTCTGAAAAGAAATTATTTATATGATAGCAACTGTTCCATTATTTGTAGTAACATCCCTTTCTCCACCACCAGCATTACATCTCCTAGCTCTCAATATGAACACAAGCAAATAATAATCTTTCAAATTTTTCAAAAACCTTTTGGTTTGGAGTGGTATATAATGTACATCCATGTTCAATTACAGAGCCTTTTCGTGATTTATATATCATTAACAAAATCTCTTGTTGATCACTCCACCAAACTTGGGTCATCAATAGTAACAGATTGACAAGTTTATTGCAGTTATTTATGAAGTTCAAGTTCCGTGGCAGGAGGAACAAGACTTTTGGTCAGGTGAATACTTGGTTATAAATACAAAATCAAATAGGGGTAATGCAGGAGTAGGTTTAATAATGAATAAAAAAATAGGAGTGCGGGTAAGCTGCTACAAACAGCATAGTGAACGCATTATTGTGGCCAAGATAGACACGAAGCCCACGTCTACTACAGTAGTACAAGTTTATATGCCAACTAGCTGTGCAGATGATGAAGAAATTGATGAATTTTATGATGAGATAAAAGAAATTATTCAGGTAGTGAAGGGAGATGAAAATTTAATAGTCGTGGGAGACTGGAATTCGAGAGTAGGAAAAGGGAGAGAAGGAAACATAGTAGGTGAATATGGATTGGGGGTAAGAAATGAAAGAGGAAGCCGCCTGGTAGAATTTTGCACAGAACATAACTTAATCACAGCTAACTCTTTGTTCAAGAATCATAAAAGAAGGTTGTATACATGGAAGAATCCCGGAGATACTAAAAGGTATCAGATACATTATATATTGGTAAGACAGAGATTTAGGAACCAGGTTTTAAATGGTAAGACATTTCCAGGGGCAGATGGGGACTCTGACCACAATCTATTGGTTATGAACTGTAGATTAAAACTGAAGAAACTGCAAAAAGGTGGGAATTTAAGGAGATGGGACCTGGATAAACTGACTAAATCAGACGTTGTACAGAGTTTCAGGGAGAGCATAAGGGAACAGTTGACAGGAATGGGGGGGGGGAAGAAATACAGTAGAAGAAGAATAATGGGTAGCTCTGAGGGATGAAATAGTGAAGGCAGCAGAGGATCAAGTAGGTAAAAAGACGAGGGCTAGTAGAAATCCATGAGTAACAGCAGAAATATTAACTTTAATTGATAAAGGAGAAAATATAAAAAATCAGTAAATGAAGCAAACAAAAAGGAATACAAACGTTGCAAAAATGAGATCAACAGGGATGGCTTGAGGACAAATGTAAGGATGTAGAGGCTTATCTCACTAGGGGTAAGATAGATACTGTGTACAGGTAAATTAAAGAGACCTTTGGAGAAAAGAGAACCACTTGTATGAATATCAAGAGCTCAGATGTAAACCCAGTTCTAAGCAAAGAAGAGAAAACAGAATGGTGGAAGGAGTATATAGAGGGTCTATACAAGGGCGATGTACTTGAGGACAATATTATGGAAATGGAAGAGGATATAGATGAAGATGAAATGGGGGATACGATACTGCGTGAAGAGTTTGGAAGAGCACGGAAAGACCTGAGTCGAAACCAGGCCCCGGGAGTAGATAACATTCCATTAGAACTACTGACAGCCTTGGGAGAGCCAGTCCTGACAAAACTTTACCATCTGGTGAGGAAGATGTATGAGACAGGCGAAATACCCTCAGACTTCAAGAAGAATATAATAATTCCAATCCCAAAGAAAGCAGTTGTTGACGGATATGAAAATTACCAAACTATCAGTTTAATAAGTCACAGCTGCAAAATACTAACGCGAATTCTTTACAGACGAATGGAAAAACTGGTAGAAGCCAACTTCGGGGAAGATCAGTTTGGATTCCATAGAAATATTGGAAGACGTGAGGCAATACTGACCCTACGTCTTATCTTAGAAGAAAGATTAAGGAAAGGCAAACCTATGTCCCTAGTATTTGTAGACTTAGAGAAAGCTTTTGACAGTGTTGACTGGAATACTCTCTTTCAAATTCTGAAGGTGGCAGGGGTAAGATACAGAGAGCAAAAGGCTATTTACAATTTGTACAGAAACCAGATGGCAGTTATAAGAGTCGAGGGACATGAAAGGGAAGTAGTGGTTGGGAAGGGAGTGAGACAGGGTTTTAGCCTCTCTCCGATGTTATTCAGTCTGTATATTGAACAAGCAGTAAAGTAAACAAAAGAAAAATTCAGAGTAGGTATTAAAATCCATGGAGAAGAAATAAAAACTTTGAGGTCGCCTATGACATTGTAATTCTGTCAGAGACAGCAAAGGACTTGGAAGAGCAGTTCAATGGAATGGACAGTGTCTTGAAAGGAGGATATAAGATGAACATCAACAAAAGCAAAACGAGGATAACGGAATGTAGTCGAATTAAGTCGGATGATGCCGAGGGAATTAGATTAGGAAATGAGACACTAAAGTAGTAAAGGAGTTTTGCTATTAGGGGAGCAAAATAACTGATGATGGTAGAGAGGATATAAAATGTAGACTGGCAATGGCGAGGGAAGCTTTTCTGAAGAAGAGAAATTTGTTAACATCGAGGTTAGATTTAAGTGTCAGGAAGTTGTTTCTGAAAGTATTTGTATGGAGTGTAGCCATGTATGGAAGTGAAACATGGATGATAAATAGTTTGGACAAGAAGAGAATAGAAGCTTTCGAAATGTGGTGCTACAGAAGATTGCTGAAGATTAGTTGGGTAGATCACATAACTAATGAAGAGGTATTGAATAGAATTGGGGAGAAGAGAAATTTGTACCACAACTTGACTAGAAGAAGGGATCGGTTGGTAGGACATGTTCTGAGGCATAAGGGATCACAAATTTAGCATTGGAGGGCAGCGTGGAGAGTAAAAATCGTAGAGGGAGACCAAGAGATGAATACACTAAGCAGATGCAGAAGGATGTAGGTTGCAGTAGGTACTGGGAGATGAAGAAGCTTGCACAGGATAGAGTAGCATGGAGAGCTGCATCAAACCAGTCTCAGGACTGAAGACCACAATAACAGCAGCAGCAGCAACAACAACAACAACAAAAACATGAAGTTCAAAATATGTGGGCTCCAAACCAATCATAAATCAGATATCATACCCATAACGCAAAAATGAAATTTTACACAAAACTGATAGTATCCAATCATCACATAAAGAGTGCAAGTGGAAAACAACTGGAGCCTTGTAAATTAGGAGACGAGGTACTGGCGGAAGTAAAGCTGTGAGGATGGGGCGTGAGTCGTGCTTGGGTAGCTCAGTTGGTAGAGCACTTGCCCGCGAAAGGCAAAGGTCCGGAGTTAGAGTCTCGGTCCAGCACACAACATCCATATCTTATCACAGAAAATTGAGGTTGGAGGCTTACCCACTTAAGAGCATGGTAAGCATCAATACATGACAGATCTTAGGGCAGAGTACAATACTGGTGCAGGCACAAGTGTTTTGGAGCACACTGTTCCGTACACCTTGGTGAACATGGGGCTTCACAGTAGTTGACCCCTCTGTATTCTCATGTTCACCCAACAACATCGTGAGTTATAACTGCAGTGGGCACGGGATCATAGTGTGGAACCATGAATCAATGGGAGTGTGTTATCTAATTGGATGTATAACATTTCTTGTTACACCAGATTGATGGTCATGTGCAGTTACTGCACCATCCAGGCAGGTGAAGGGATGCTCAAAACACACACTCCACTGCGGATGCAGGCTGGTGTGGGCCATATTATTCTATGGTGGACATTCACCTGAACTCCTGTGGGACCTAACTTGATAATCGAAGGCACTTTTACAGCTGTGTACCACTTGAACATTATTGCGGATGACATGCATTGCTTAATGCTTTACGTCCTCCGTAGTGGTGATGGTATCTTCCAGTGGTATAATTGTGTATCCCACAATGCCAGAATTGTGCTACAATGGTTTGAGGTGCATGGTAATGAACTCATGTTGGTATCTTGGCCACCACATTCACTTGATGTGAACTCATTGTGTCACATCTAGGAAGCTATCTGGCCCTAGCTCAGAACTCATAAATGCTTGGCCCATAATTTATTGGAAGTGCGTGACGTGTGTAGACATCTGTACCCCACAAACTTCAGAAACCTACTGTGAGCTTGTCAAATCCATGCCATGCAGATTCACTGCTATATTGTGTTGCACAGGTGGACCAACACTGCTGAACAGGGGCTCAGAGTGTTACACCAGGCTGGCTGTTAGTTGGCACTTCTTTAATTTTTTATAATTTTCCTTTTTCTATCTCCCCTCTATTTTGATTCCATTCAATGTAAAAATGTGGTGTGTGGAAGTTGGGTTTTTGAGATAAGGGTAAGGGTAAAGGGTGTTCAGAATCGAAAAATCCATATAAATAAAACCATTGACTTCCCAAAATATTACTTCTGCATGACAGGTTCATTCATTACCCAATGTAACCAATTTGTTTACCTCAGCCTTTTTAGCTGAATGTGTTCTCATATCACACATCACATTGGCTGATTGATGTGATGGGTCAGTGACCCCAAGGCTAGAAAGATGAAAGAGTGAACTGGGCTGTTCACTATTATAACCCAAGGTAGACCAGCCCGGTGGTCTTTCATGTTTGAGGGAAGTTAGTCATCATAGAGGGACAATTTTCTCACCTTTGGATTGATTATGGGAGAACATATATTTACTCAGGTACAACTTCTTTCAAATAACTTGAAGGAAATTGTCATCTATCAAACACACATTAAAGATTTTCTTTTACATTTTGTGGATGTTTATATTAACTGTGCATGAAAGTACCATGCTGGCTGTATGAGAAGTGATGATTGGGAAAAACACAAATTCTGACAACATGGGCTGAGAAAGTTCTACTGAAATTAGAAGCTTTGTATAAATAAAAATGTCCTGAAAGATCATCAAACATTCATAAACTAAAAGAAACACATGTTGTTCAAAATCTTGATGACATTTTGACACAGCACATGCTAATATGATTAAGACAAACAGTTTTCTATCAAGCAAAGGTAGCTAGGGATCATGCATGGAATCGATCACCAGCTACAGAGAAACAGGGAAGAGACAAAAGTGAAGCAAATATGAAATTCAACTACTCAGTTTATGACTGTATATCATAAATTTACTTGAAAATGAAATAAAAGAGACATTTTCTACTCCTTCTTTGCTGATGTTGTTGTTGTGGTTTTCAATCCAGAGACTGGTTTGATGCATCTCTCCAGGCTACTCTATCATTTGCAAGCTTCTCCATCTCGAAGTACCTACTGCAACCTACATCCTTCTGAATCTGCTTAGTGTATTCATCGCTTGATCTTCCTCTACGATTTTCACCCTCCACGCTGCCCTCCAATACTAAATTGGTGATCTCTTGATGTCTCAGAACATGCCCTACCAACCGATCCCTTCTTCTAGTCAAGTTGTGCCACAAATTCCTCTACTCCTCAATTCTATTCAGTACCTCCTCGTTAGTTGCATGATCTACCCTTCTAATCTTCAGCATTTTTTGTAGCACCACATTTCAAAAGCTTCTTGTCTCTTCTTGTCTAAATTATTTATCGTTCATATTTCACTTCCAGTACAAATACATTCAGAAAAGACTTCCTGACACTTAAATGTATACTCGATGTTAACAAATTTCTCTTCTTCTGAAATGCTTTCCTCACCATTGCCAGTCTACATTATATATTCTCTCTACTTTGACCATGATTAGTTATTTTGCTCCCCAAATAGCAAAACTCATCTACTAGTTTAAGTGTCTCATTTCCTAATCTAATTCCCTCATCATCACCTGATTTAATTAGACTACATTCCATTATCCTCGTTTTGCTTTTGTTTATGTTAGATAACTTTACTCAAATTTTGGTTGTTTACCTTGCTATTATTAAGACATTTCTTATCAGTTTTTCTCAGACCAACTTGCTGAATTGTTGGCATTGAGTTCAAGTAGTGTTGAATCAAAGTTACTCGAGCTCTAGGAAGCAACAGGAACAGTGAGTGATAACTCCATCACCACGAGTAAAAAAGATTATGTCCAGCATTAATGGCTTCCAAGCTTGCAGCTGCCTTTGACGAATGTAGGCTCAGTGACAAGGAAGCAGTTCACATTCTGATAGCTACAATCGAGACACTAAATCAAAATATCTGTATTTTACAGTCAACAAGTTACAGGGGAACAACAGGGTGACAGTCAAAAAATTTCAAAATTCTTTTTACTATGAAATTCAAATGGGTATACATTGAAGAGTTATTCCCCAATATATTGTGCGTGAACTCCAAAAAGTAATGATTCTGTGAGCATTGGAAGCTGAGCGTGCACGGCACGCCTTGGCGTTAGAAAACTGGTTCCACACTGACACTTCCTATTGATACCAATTTGAGTAAACCTGATTTGCTGGAATGTTGTTTGGGCAGTTTCATTCAAATTTTGAAAGAAATTTTCAATAGTCTCATTTGGAGATAGGCTCCAAAAATAGCATCCAGTCAAAGCGAAATTGTCAACATTGCTTCAAATTTGGCCATATACCTATTCAGTGTAGGCCATACTGCATTAATGCACATGGTAGATGCCCTTCAAATCCAAATCAGCGATTAAATGTGCTTATTCTGTGAAGATAGAGATGTCAACGGTGATACACTCAGCGGCGGAAAGGTCAATTAGCAAAAAGTGGCCATCCACTAACTGGGGCAATAGTTGTTATGGACCAGGCATCGATGATATCCTGTAAGTTTCAAGCTTTTTCCTTTTTTTATATACAATAAATACTTGTTTAACTTAAAATGTGTTTTTCTCAAAACCATGTTTTACGGTATAGTTGTTGTCACCCATGCTACAATTTTCATCCAATTTTAATGATTTTTGTTTTCCCTTGAATAAAATTGAATTATCTTCAGTTCATCATGGATGTTTTTTTTATGTTGATATTTAATATTTTTTTGGCCCAAAAAAGAGGGTCTGAAAAATGGCCTTTTTTCCAAATGTGTACAATTTCACCAAATCCCTATGTTGATCTAAAATCACATCTGTAAGGATCAGGATGATATGTAACCACAAGCGGGGTTACAGTAACAACCACTGATCTACCTCTTTCAGAACTGCTTCGGGAAAATACCAATAAAAACTTCAGTGTTGCTTTATTCATTGCAGCAAATCTTATTTGTGTACTACATTCCAGTATGGAGGAAAAAATCATGAACTTGAGCAATATTTTTGTCTGTTACCCTGTCGTACCCCATTTAAAATCCCAAGTCCGTAGAGAAATTCCATATGATAAAGGCTACAGAAATCAAGAACCAAGCCGGCCACTACAATCCATTGGGAGGATCAGTTACTATCAGAAACATTAACAAGTAAAGATATAGTAGAAAAACATTTTGTGATTTCAGATTGTGGTACTGAACAACTTCTTGACATGCCTGCATTTTCTTAGGTTGATATGTCTCGATTGCTCAGTTCTATTAGATATACTTTCAGAGAACAACAACACGCAGTGGATTATAGTGATTTTTTAAGAGTTATCTGCAACTTTTCTTTGCTGAGCATCATATTGTAGAGTAAGTACCCATTCTCCAGGGACTACCCTCATGCAAGGTAGATGGAAAAAGCCATTTATTACTTCATAATGTTTATTTTGCATGATAAATTTGAATTAGTGCCACAAAAAGGGATTACAATTTGGTGGTACATGTATGTTTTCTTTCCTTGTGTATCTCGAAGCTTGATTTTCTTGCCCCTTCTGCAACCAAAACACAATGTGTATTTCATTTATGGTACCTGCCTTCTGAACCTTTTGCCTTTACAATCCTTGTTCCAAATTTGTCTTCTGATTCAAAATTGAAAATGGTGAATGCATTGAATCATGAGGTGCAAACTTCAGACGAAAATATTAAAAGGGTTCAAGTAGTAATCAGTCAAAACCCAGAAATCATCAATAGTGGGATCAGACAATTTATTTATAATAAAACAAGACTGTTCTTAGTGACTAGTAAGCGGTACAGGGTACTGTCCACCACACACTGTATGGTGACTTGCTGAGTAGATGTAGTAACCATAGATTCTAAACTAGCTGTACCACAATGACCACACTCTCTTTTCACGAATGACAGTATTATTCTGTAAGTAACACTGATTTTCACTGTAGGTATGTCGTAGTGCGACGGAAATTTTTTCCCAGATTTGTCTCAAGTGACGAATTCCTTGACACTGATTTTCCTCACTAGGATGAAAATAAAATTTTCATCGATCCTCTGTACCCATGCGCCAAGCTCATGGAGGACTGCAGTAAATTATATAAAAAAAATGAGAATTAGGAGCAGTATGTACTTCAGATTTCTACCCCAGTATTTCAAT
The DNA here is from genome assembly GCF_023864345.2 of Schistocerca serialis cubense. Taxonomy (NCBI): domain Eukaryota; kingdom Metazoa; phylum Arthropoda; class Insecta; order Orthoptera; family Acrididae; genus Schistocerca; species Schistocerca serialis. The sequence continues at coordinate 893,476,654 of NC_064640.1, forward strand.
TAGATTCCAGGACATAAAAATGAGACATTATCCAAGAATAAAAATTTGTAAAACAAAATTCAATTTTCTCATAATACTTACCACACAATCATTGTATGTTTTATATTGTGAATTGTTTAAGTTAATAAACTAAATTTAATAATCAAGTTGATAGTAATTGGTTAATCAGCTACATCAGCGTAATATTTTATGCGACACAAAGTAAATGAAATTTTTTTGCAGTTATTCCCATCCGCACCTGCTTGCCTCCCAACATGCAAATGTAGAGCCTTGGAACCCGGCCTTCCAGTTTGCTACAGATCCCAAATTGCACACAACTCATTTTTTTCGTATAACAAAACAAAACCAGAAGGGTTAGGATAAGGACAGAATCAAACATGAAGAATAAGAGTCACCCTAGTGTTTTCATTTATGCCAGTTATCAGTACTGCAGGTGATAGTTCTTACAAATAATTTTTTCTCGTTTTGTACCTAAATTAATTATCTGTTCAATGTAATGTAAGTGGCTGAATAAACAATTAGAGAAAGCCAAAATAATACTGTATTTTGTAGACTGAAGACACACTTCAATTTTTAAGCAATTTTTTTTTTAAATAAGATTTTTATCGTTTTATTACTAGACTGTGAAGCCCAACTAAAAATAAGTTATTTCATAAAACTGAACTGTATTTTAAAATTGTTGTAAATCTTCATCTGAACTTTCTTATTCATTTTCTTCCTCTTTGTGATCCTTGTTGCCCTCCTCGTATATGAGATGGTCTTCACTGCCATCAAGAGCGTTACTTATGCCGCACTTATTGAAAGATTTAACAATAATGTCTTCTATCACTCTAGACCACGACAGTGGTAGGCGTTTTAAAGCTCCCTTTGGTGTGAATTCATGTCGGGTTTTGTCCGGCATCCATTTGTTCCATTCCTCTCTTACATACACTTTAAACGGTTTTTTTTATTGAGGCATTAAGAGGTTGCTATTGTGAAGTAAGTCTTCTCAGAATAACAGCAAGCTCTGTGCTTCCCTGTCTCAGTTTCTCTTTCACAGAATTTTTAAAATGACTACTAAACTGATCTAGCACAATAAGAGAACTCTTCTTCAATAAAGTATCTTACCTTCTCTCCTGCACTCTGTTAATACAGAATTTCATACCAGCCTCATTCATCTAACCCTTGTCATGTACGTGAACAACTACTCCAAGTGTTATTTCACAATGTTCTGGCATTGTTTTGCATTTGAAAACTACCACTGGATTAGGTTTAGTACCGTCAGCACAAAATGAAAGGACAACAGTGTAGTGCATTTTTTAATGTCCACTTGTTTTTTTTTTTTTTTAGTTACAGTTTTAGCACCTTTCATGGTAACAGTTCTGTTATTCAGCACATCAAATGTCGGAGCCATATCATCCGTATTTGCTATTTGGCTTAGTTCCACACAGGTTTTCTTTCAGTGTTGAATAATAAAGTGATGGAAAGATAATATTTTCTTTTAATACTCTTTTGGCATTTTCTGAGATATTTTGGTTTGGTTCACATTCTAAGTCCGTGATGCTTCATAAACCTGTAGCACCAACTAACTCCAACCTTAAAGTGTGTTAAGTTCCACTGTAGCGGTAGCTTATGAGCGTGTATTTGAATCATTTTAGTCTTAATTCCAGTGCCGTTTTGATGGTGACCTTGAATCCATTTCAGTACATCATATTCTAGTTTTGGCCATTTTGTATTCAGTCCTCTACTTGCACATTTAGTCTTCCTCTTTTTTTTTTTTTCAGTTCTTCTTTATTAGCTCGCCAATCCCAAATGGTTTTTTCTGATGGTGGAGGCTCAAAATGCCCCTCAGCTGCTCTGTTTCCATATTCTTCAGCATATGCTATTACTTTCAATTTGCAGCCTGCACCATATGAATACCTTTTATTTCTTTTCCATTACGAAACTAGCTACTAACAAAAAATTGTACTGTTACAGATGACATAAATCACTTTTAATTATATTCACTGACACCGTAGACTGCAATGACATATGATAAACTGGACAGTGTTCTGGGTTTGCAGTGGTGGGGCGGGAGGAAGACACTGTTTGCCAGCTTGTGAAGTCCCGCAACTCATGTTCATCACTTTGATGCACTGCTGGTGCCAGTTAAATCAAATGTTGCCAGATAGAGAGAGGTCTCCTGTGGCATTGAATATATGACCATTTTTAAGATGGTTGGGAATTTTAAATAAAACATTGGACATTTTTTATTAATTTTGAGTATAAGACACACCTAAATTTTGGAGGCAATTTCTCGAAGAAAAAAGTATGTCCTATAGTCCATAAAATTTGGTATTGTTTTCTCCAGTAGAGTGGGAGGTACTGAGCGGAGGAAACTGATTGTCTACTGCCACATAGTTGATCAATATGGGTCAGGGGTGGCAGTAATTTTGGATCAGAGTCCACTTTCTGTAAGCAGAGCTAGGCATAAGGCCACACCTTTTAAAATGTTTGCATGCATTAGTTAACATTGCATTTCAGAAAAAGTATAAATTGCTACATTAAAATTCTGAGTTTCTTGGCAGGCCGAACTAAACCATTAGCGGGCTGCATGCGGCCCACAGGCTGCAATTTGCCCATACCTGATGTAGGTAAAACTTGTGTGTAATGACACCATGACACCATTTGAGGTTGGAAAAAGAGATGTGGTAATGTGTGAGAAATAGTACCTTAACAATTGGAGCATCTGGTTTAGTAATGCGAACACACACAGCAACTAATCTAATAGTAGAGTAAAGTCATCTGTGTCCTTGTTCGAAGATCCTAAAATTCCATTGCTACAGATGCCAAACATACAAACGCAAAAAAGGATACTCAAACAGGGGCATCTGGGAACAATTTTCTTTTTTCACTTCTGCGCTGTCCAGGAGTCTTCATTAGCTTGGTCAGCTGCACATTCTCTGAAAAGTGATAAAACTAGAAAATCTATAAGACGTTGAAAATACTGCTTCAGTTATAAATTTCTTTTATTATCACGGCCGGTTTCAGACTCTCATAAGTACATCCTAAGGTGTTGCAACTGTGCTGTGGCCCCTCGAGCGCCACGGTGGACGTGTACTACGTGTGTTGTGCTACCTATGAGTGCACAGGTAGCACACTGCTTCTAGTACACGTCCACTGTGGCACTCGGGGGCCACAGCACAGTTGCGACACCTGAGGATGGGCTTATGAGAGCCCGAAACCGTTCATGATAATAAAAGAAATTTACAAATGAAGCTGTATTTGCAACCTCTAGTATAATACTCAGTTGTGGATGTTCGTCCAAAAGGATTGTTTGTAGAAAATTTTCAGCTTTTGTTTCAGTCACCTTGTTAGCACACTGTCCAGCCACATTAACATCACCACCTGTCAAAAGCCTGAATAACCACCTTTTCCCGTACAGACTGGTGTGAGATATGCAGGAGGAGAGCCAATGAGGTTCCAGAAGGTACCGACAGGCTGTGCAAACCATACCAGCTCCAGTGCCATGGCCAGCTGTGCTAAGTTTCGTGATTGAGGACCTGTGATGTGAACAGTCCAATTGAGGTGGTCCCATACATTCACGATTGTCTAAATATGGAGAGTTCGGTGGTCAGCGGAGTGCGGTACACTCATTGTGGTGTTCTTTGAACCATGCACTTACACTGCAAGCTGTGTGACACATTGCAATGTCCTGCTGGTAGATGCAATCATGCAGAGAAAAAACAGACTCCATCTAGGGTGAACATGGTCCCCAAGGATGAATTCATACTTGCTTTGGTCCATTGTGCCTTTCAGAATGATGATATCACCCAGGGAATGCCACAAAAACATTCCCCAGACCATAACACTCTCTCGTGATTGCAGAGTGTCTGCTTTCAGACATCGTACATGCCAATGGCCATATCTCCGATAGACCACAAAATGTGATTCATCTGAGAAGGCAATCTGTCGCCACTCAATGGATGTCCAGTTGCAGTATTGGTATGCAAATTCCGACCTTCGTTGCTGATGAACAAGTCAGCATGGGTGCTTGAACCAAGCACCTGTTGTTTAAGCTCATATGCAGCAATGTTCGCTGGACAGTTGTTGAGCAGACACTGTTGGTAGTGCCTTGGTTCATCTGAGTTTCCAGTTGCTCAACAGTTGCATGTCTTATTCATCCATACGCCTCTCTGCATCAGTCGTTCACGACTGTCACTTATGGCCCATGATGCATCACAGTTGCCTGGGCGCTAGTTTTGGATCATGCCATTTTGCTTTGCATGATATATGTTTACCATGTCGACATGCAAACAGTTCACAAAGCTTAGCCATTTTGGAAAGTCTTCCACCCTTGGCCTGGAAGCCAATGATCTTGCCATTTTGGATGTCAGATAAATCGTTCTGTTTCTGCATTATGATAATGACTGCAATGTTTTCTTCATCTCTCAAAACACTTTATATATCCTCCACTGCTAGTGCTGTCACCTTTCATCTGTGAGTAGTCCGCCACGGTAGCTGAGTGGTCAGCGTGACAGACTGTCAATCCTAAGGGCCCGGGTTCGATTCCCGGCTGGGTCGGAGATTTTCTCCGCTCAGGGACTGGGTGTTGTGTTGTCCTAATCATCACCATTTCATCCCCATCGACGCGCAGGTCGCCGAAGTGGCGTCAAATCGAAAGACCTGCACCAGGCGAACGGTCTACCCGACGGGAGGCCCTAGCCACACGACATTTCCATTTATCTGTGAGTGGTAATTGCACATTGACACCAAACATACGTGGTTGTCACATTAATGACTCTAACCAGTCTGCTACAAGCAGTTCCTGTAGCGGTACATGTTCGTATGAAAGACTATGTGCTCTTTACATTTCCCACCAAATGAACCTGTCAAAATGTGATACTCTGAGCCATCTCTTAAATGTGATTCTGCATAAATTCTTCCATGGAACCTTCACTAATGTGACTAGACGTTGTATATTACTCTCACCAGTTTTTGAACTTACTTTCTGTGCAGTGCATGTGTGTACAAATTCAATTATGGCACATAATATTTAATGTTTTGAAACGTTTAATTATTAATGTGAAGTTTCTGCAAAAGTGTCGCTCTTTTAAGCTGCAAGTGATGTATATTGTTTGATGTCTTTTTTGATAACAATACTTGTCTGCTTTTCAGTGCTGAGAATGGAGTGTGTTCTTGGAGAGGGCTCAGTTTGATGTGTGTGCTAAGTTATTTCATTTATTTTCTATGGAGAGGAACTATAATAAACTGGTTCACTGGTTCCTCAACCCTCACTCCCTGACCTCTACTCCACTCCTCACTTTAACTACCTACCAGCTCTCCTACACAGCAACTTGCCACCCAGCTTTCTGGCTCTGTACCACTCGCTGCATGTCCTGCCCATCCCAGTGCCACACGTCCCACTGAGGACACGTCACACAGCCCACCTGTCCCCGTGCCATACAACCTACAGATGTCTGGTTGTTCTTCTCCCGTCACTCCCACCTCCACCCCACCATCCCGCTGCCGTGTTGCTACTTGCTGCCATGTCTCGCTCTCAGAAACTTCCCACAGTCTGCCAATTCCACTGTCTACTCTTGCACTATTATTTATAGATCTTTGCTGTCTGTCTTGTAAGTCTCCTATAATTTCTGCTTTGATCTACTTGTTACTGATTATGATGAACTGTTGTTAAATTATGTGCTCATTGCGTCTGAAATGGTTTAATGCTAGCCTGCCAATGCTGAAAATTAAATAATTAAACAGAAACTGTTCATTTCTGGGCCCTGAATGACTGAGGCTACATGTGCAACACCTATTGATATTAACATAAAATATGAGTAAATCAAAAGGTATAAATATACTATAGGCAGTGAAGAAAGTTTGTTAAACTAATTTCTACATAATTGGAAAATAACAAAATAACACGTACTGCTTCCTGAGAGTGAATTTTTTAATATGCACAGGGATACCCAAAGTTTGATAAGAAAGAATATATTTTCAGAAACAAAAAAATTAATTCTACAGAATTATGGCATAGATTTTTGAAAAGAATTAAGTCTTGAGACTGGAACATTGTGTAACACAAAAATTTTGAATATGAATAACTTTTGAAATATTAAGTTCTCAGAAATTAGATGTCAGCTTGAAAGAGGAGATAGAGGGATTTCAAATAAGCTGTTTGTCTAAAAAATGTTTTTTGCATCATTGAATTTTGATGTTCACCTTTTCTGCATGTTTAGTATATTAAATCATGAATATGTCTAAGAATAAAATGTTTTTGTATAAACTGTTTACAGTATTACTGTCACTATTGCTAAAATACGCTGTGACTGTAAAGTACTATTGGAATAAGAATGTGACCATTTTGGTATATTCATTGTGTGAACATTACTAATGAAAGTAGATCAGAAAAGCAAATAGGAAAATTGATACAGACATCAGTAGTGGTATAAGAACAAATACTATTGCTCTGATGCATGATTTGTGCAGCAGTCCCGTTTTGCATGTTGCTTGCAGACCTGTGCTGCAGCCCCCTATTTGCCCGTCACCCCCAGACGACTCCCGCAGCTCCCTATTTGCCCGTCACTCGCAGGCCCGTGCCGCAGCCCCCTATTTGTCCGATGCTCCCATTTCTGTGCCACAGCCTCCCTATTTGTCCGATGCTCCCATTTCTGTGCCACAGCCCCCTGTTTTATATTGCCCCTGTGCCGCAGTGCACTTTTGTACCTGTCACATGCAGGCCTGGGTGTCACAGCCCAATTTTTCCTGTGTTTCTCACAGCCCTCATTCCTATGCTGTTGCTCACTAACTGTCCTGCTGCCCACGTTCACTCTGTTGCTGCCCCCCCCCCTCAAATCCTATCCTGTCCCTCTGCCCTCTGCCATTCCCCCCTCACTTGTCTCTGACCCCTCTGCTCCTGCATTGCCTCTATTGTTTGCCGCCACCCTTCATCTGCCCCTTCGTTGGCCACCGCTCCTTCCCTCTGCTACACCCCTCCCTCTGCAGTTGCCACAACCTCTCCCCCTGCTCCCCCCCCCCCCCCCCACACCAATCAGTTGCAGCCATTACTGTGCTCGCATCCATCTTGTTGGCGGCAACCATCCATCCTTCTGCCCTCTTCACTCCCCCTCTCCACTCCCCCACTCCCTGTCCCCTCACTGACCTGGCCCTGTTGCTCGCTCCCTCTGGACTTGAGCTGTGGGTCACTTTACTCCCATCCCTTGCAGTGCATGTCACTTTACTCCCATCTGTCACAGTGCAGATCACTATACTCCCGTCCCTTGTGGATGTGCACTACAGTTTACCCCCCCCCCCCCCCCCTTTCTTGTTGGCTTGTGCCCAGCTCACTTTCCCTAAATGACTTCCAGAAGTGTGTTGCAGTCCTTCTTTCCCTCATCACTCTGAGATCCACTCCACTCTACTGCCCCAGCTCACCCTGTCTCTCTCAGACCAATGAAACTGCCATGCATCGGCATGTTATTGACTGACCTTTCCCATTGATTTTCCTTCCATGATGTCGCAATCACCAATTCTCCCCTTCCTTTAGTTGTCCATTCTTCCTTTCCTCTGTGTGTGTCGTTGGTTTGCCAGCTATGATACTCTTTCTGTCCCACCTACTCATCGACTTGGTGTTTCCAAACTTTTCACCTTCTCTTCCCTTCCTCACTATTTCAGTTTCTTTTTCTTTTCTTTTTAACTTATTTTCTGTTACAGCTTTCTTTTCCATTTTTGTGGTCTGTATGGTGGACTCTGTTTCATTGTTTCTTATTTCTTGCCATTCTGTTACCTTAGGCCATTTCCTTCAAGAAAATAATACACTGGATAGATCACAGATTTTTCTAATCTTTCATACTAGGCTGTAGTACAACATGCTTCTCAGGCTTATTTGAGAAACTGAGGTTAAAAGTTATATGAGCCTGTTGAATATTGTAAGAGAGCACTGGCTCTTGAGAAGTGCTGTTAGCCCTTTTTGCTAAGGAGCCAGACTGGAAAAGCTGCATTTGCTGTTTCCTAATCACTTCTTTTTATTTCTTTCTTTTTATTTTTCCTAATCTTTGACAAACTATTTATATCAGTGCAAAGAATCATGTATCTTTGGAAAGGAACAATTATACCGCTGATGATCATGGTGGTGCATTTGTGTCGATGTGTAAATCGTGATGAGATGAACATGTATTTATTTTAACTGCATGCACATGTCATATATACAGGCTGTCCCAGGAGGAATGGTTGATAGTCAGGTGTATGACAGAAACGATTACTCAAAGCAAAAACCTGTAGTAAACAGGGGCTCTAAATGCATACCTTAAGAGCTAAGAGCACTTGTTTAGTACTCGTAGAAGAGATGTGTTGTACAGTAGCAAATATTAACAAGTGCTCATAGTTCTTAAGATATGCTTCTTAGAGCCCAATTTGAGCTCGTGTTTACAAATGTGTGATCCAGTCTACCACCTATCAAAATTATGGAAAGCAAAGAGCTTGCAGTAGAAGAGATTTGTTTCACAGTATTGAAGGTGATGAAGTGCTCGTATCTCTTAATGTGTACATTTTAGAGCCCATGTTTACTAGACTTTTTTGCTTTGGATAATCATTTGTGTCATATCTATGAGTATTGACCATTTCTCCTGGGACACCCTGTACAATGTATGGCTTTCAAATAATGTTAAACCTGGTATGACTTTAATTGTGGTAAGCATATAAATTGTTGTAATTAATTTAGTCTACAACCACTAATGTTAGGAACATAATCCTGGCTGTCTGTGTTAACTCTACATAAACATGTAACTTTTGCTGTTTTTTGAGTAAGGTGAAGACTTTATGTCCGAGTACTTTTGTTTATTTCTATTTTATGACTTATGTGATTTTTAAGTGCGTGTTAATGTGGGGTTAACACAGGTAGCAAGATGATGGGATCTTGACTCCCAAAACCCGTTGCTGATGATTACATTAATGGATGTATGCTATGTTAATTATAATGATTATCCTTACAACTGCTACATACTGTTTCTAAGATACACAATATTAGTAAGCGTATAAATGTATTAACATTCATCACAAATCCCTACTGTATCTCCATCATATCTCGCCAGGCGTGTTCTGCAATGATCATCACCGTTATTGTTGTTATTTTGTTGTGAAACGTGATTCATTGTGACAATACAAGTACGGAGGAGAATAGCACGTAACATGGTTTTAATGGCGTACAGCTATTGCACTGAAACCTCTGCCCATTGATTGGCACTCTCATATGTTATTCAACAAGCTCATGAGACTTTGAGCCTTGATTACTGGAAAACAGTTTATAAGTGTATCATATTAGACCTGCATTTATTATTCCTAAGTATGGACTACATATGTGTAAAAGGTGGCAAAAACTGGTGACCCACGTTGTGTGTGCCTCCCTTGTGAGTTACGCTATTTTCCAAACTGCTCAGACCTTATAGGTAACTTCGATTACCACCTAGTCTCTGTTTGAATGTACTGGATTACTTTCACATGTAAGCCCAGTAGCACTAAATATTAAAATTTGGGTAGGTGTGTTTTTTCATTTTTGCTCTGCCACTGCTTTTAATTTGATCTCTTGTAATAATTTTGTTTTAGTTTCATCCTTCTTTAATCTTTCCTATATGGTGTCAATAATACACTACCTATTTTCTTACAAATTCCTAGGATCAGTAGATCTACATGCAGGTCCAACTAGAAGATCAGATAGTCTATTAATGCATGGAGATAGTCAACGCATAAAGAGAGAAAATTTAATGCATGGTAAGTTGTATACCTAAAGTTAGTTGTTGACCTCTAGCTGTTTGAGTGCAAATTGACAAGGCTTATTGCTTTTAAAACTTATAAACTTAATAGGCATATTGGAATTTTTATCACCAGAATTTAACAGTTGTAGTGGTGCATTGCATTAGTTATACCATTTAAAATAAGTTTGTCAATACAAGCAAATTCCTACCTTCCCACTGAAACAACAGGTGGTCACTTAATTTTTGTACCACATTTTATGTGATGATTCATTCAGGAATTATGGTGCTATGCTTTGTGTTCAGAAGTGATGCACTTAGAAGATAAAATCTTCTTGACATTATTCACATCAGTGTTTAGCACGCAGTGAAACCACAGGTTTCTCATGGAAGTATTCAATGATTGTTTTAAGACCGAGAAAGATTCAGTAAGTACACACTGTCGAGCATTCGAAAACCTTTGGTGACCATGTTTACAGCCTTGATATTGCTACCAGATGTCCGACTCCTTATACATCTGCCTCCAAGATTACTATCGGGCGAGATAAATAGAATAGAAAATGGGCAGCCGTAATTTAATCAAACACATTACCAAGGTATGGCCGCTTGAGCTGACCTGTGCCCCTTTTTGGGTCATTTTGCATCAAATCCTACACAATTACTAATTGAGATGAAATCACCGAAGATGTGGTGGCATGATCAGATAATTTACTGGTAGTAATTTCGGCTGACTCCAAGGCAGCTGTAGAGAAGAGGAAAAGTACAGGCCATGGTCAAATACAGAAGTGGTGTGGAGGCAATGAAGTGAAGTGATACTAGCATCTAACTAAACACGGTACCTGTTGCTGGAAAGGTGAACTTTCCACAAATAGGAACCCCATTATACCACCATAAGACAATTCTATTTATGTATGTTTTGCATAGATAACAAATAGTATACTTTATAATGCAGTCTGTGTTATCGGACCAACATACCCAATTACGACTGTACTTGTGGGGGCAGATGCATGACCTAAAATTTTATCAGATTGGCTTGTTGAAAGTCAACAGGGGGCAGTCATGCACTGTGTCTTTCAAGCCAACTCAGCAAACCATTAAACAGTCGAAAGAACATGTTAGTGAAATCAAATTAAATTGTAAATAGGAAAAAACAAAATGCATGGAATGATCGTATAAAATCCCACAGAATAATAATGTACCCTCAATCAAATAGTTTAGAGTTCACTTCCAAGAATATTTATTAAATGATTATTCACACAAGTGTGGCCTTACATAGATTTATAAAATGTGATAAATCAGTTGAACAATAATAAACTAAGCAGTGAAAAATTAGTCATGCAGTGTGAGCAGAGCATTTAAACACAGTGGTATGCACAGATAAAGCTTTAACACTGCAAAATCACACCAACAGTCACTACAAAAACTTAAGTTCATTAATCTTACTCACCATTGTGGCAGAACACACAACAGGTTCATCACACTATTATAAATAATAAATACAGTGAAATATTATAGGTCACAGCTGCCTCAAATTTTTAACGTTGGATTTGTCTGGTCACATGAAAACAATCACTGTAAACCACATAAACATTTCTGTGTCTCTTAGAATGTAAAGTTCAGAACTCGCTGTCACAAAATTATTATAAGTCCTATGAAATTTCAGAGGATTCATCCATGACCTCAGGAAATTTTCTAAGTCCACTGAAAGCTACCTGAAGCCTTATGGTACACAAGCTGCCGTATACTTCTCCAACCTATCATGCCATGTGATCACTGATAAAAGATCTCGCATGTGCTTATGCTAATGGCTATAAATATTTCATGACATCCCAACTACTGAATTCATGTGAAACATTCAGAAATGACCACCATTCAATTATAAAAATAATTACAGATACAGACAATACACTAGTAGGTAGAGAGAAGTTCTTCCAGTCACTTTGCAACCTCTCATTGGAATATACATGTACTAGCCGGTTCTCTACGGCTTCTTCCATACACGTGTTCAACACATGTGGTGCGTATTGCAAGCAGGCGATGAGTGTTTATTTACTCTGATCTGTAATTGTTAATTAAATAAAGTGAATTGGATTTGCAGTGCCGTATTGAGAAAATGTCATTCCCACGTAATTTGGATAGCAGAATAGGTATTGTAAACAGTTCACAGAGAGAATTATGGAAATTGAAGAGCAAATCTGTAGGAACATCATCCACTTTGAGGAAAGTAGTGTGAAGTATACACAATTGACTGTAATACTTATTTAACTCAAAACCTGACTGTGCACAGTATTTTTGTTAGTTTTCGGGGGCTTAGGCCACCCTAGAGTAAATGTTGTACTATGCTAAAGTTTCTGTGTAAATGCCTCAGTGTTGCTGGTGCTATCTTGATGGATATCTTATTAATTTAATAGATTACGATACTTCACAGTTGAAAGCTGTCTGAAGCATTCCCAACTGTCAGGACTTTCTTTATGTAGTATTGACTATCAGGGTGTATTGTCACCACAGTATGCATATCCATGATCCATGTGTCTGTCCATCTCCTACTTCCCATATCTCTCTCTCTCTCTCTCTCTCTCTCTCTGTGTGTGTGTGTGTGTGTGTGTGTGTGTGTGTGTGTGTGTGTGTGTGTGTGTGGTCTCCCTCCCCCTCTCTCTGCCCACGCATGCTCATCCACACATGTAGCCCCTGCAGGGCATGCCAAGTCTACCACCAATCATGTCTGTTGTGCATGGCAGCTTACATGTCAGGGGCAAAAAAAATCCTCTTCTTTTTGCCCATAACTCTGCTCCTGTGGGAACTAGGAGGTTGCAACCCCAACAGTGCTGATTCTCATACAGCAAGCAGTATGTGTACCACATTTGATTAAAATCAATTTGGTTGTTTAGGAGAAGGTGCTGGACATATGTACAAGTTCTTCAAGAAAAATGTACAGTAGTCACCTTCAAATGCAGCTCTTTCCCCACACTCATCCCCTACCAGTCAAGATTTCCAATATACTGTTCGTTGCACTCCCTCCTACAACTGTACAAAAAAGTCTGATTACACGAACTATTCCCAATACTTGACCTTTTTTGGTATCTATTGCTTGGGCTATTATTGTAGGCTGTTTTGTTAACATTACTAATTTAAACATGCCCGTGAGGGTGATGAAAAAGACTGCTGTAAACTAATTACGTTGACAATTTTATCCAGACTTAACCCTTACAAGTACAGTACTTTTGCAGTAAGGAGGTGTGACAAATACAACACTGTAATTGTTTATTTTATGGTGTTAAAATTCACACAAAAGTCAGTTTCACAATTTGTAAGGGCTCGACTAGTCCGATGGTGTGATATGGTCAGTCAGCGAAGATCACAAAAGGTGGAATGTGGGAAATAATTCATGCAGTTGCACATTTTTGTACAGTGGTAGGAGGGACTACCGTGAACAGCTTACTAGAACTCCTGACCAATGGGGGCTGACTATGGGCATGGGTGTGCATTTGAAGGTCATTTTTGTACATTTTTCTGCACTAATTTGAAAACAATGATGTCTAGTGAAAATTATCCCAGTACAGAATTTAAGTACATCAGATTTCCTACAAAAAGGTCCTGTTCGTTTTTTCTGTAGGACTAATAGGTCATGCACAGTGAGTGGGAGAACATGAAAATGTCGACCGTAGTTTTGAAGGCCAGACATGACTTTGCAGATTGCATAAAATGATATCAGTTCAGTCCCCTGAGTCACCCTTATTTTTTTATTTTTATATATATATATATATAAAAATTACATGAATGTCAGACCACATCCTGTGCTGCGATGTGTTCGAACTGAATTACAAATACTTCTTAAATCATAGAATTATATTTACTCATACATTGGAAATGTTAAGTAATGGTCCAGGGACAGTCATGCTTTTTGTGTGGGAAATATGTAGTCATGGCACAATTCGCATATAAATTTTGTAAATTGTTTATACACATGCTTGATTGTAAAAGTAACATGTTCTGGTGATGATTGACATCTTCAGCTTTCATACACACATTATATGTAAACATTACATGATTGATTAATTTATTTGTTTCATAAATGATTGTAATTAAAACATTTACAACTTTTTAATTTTTATGGTTTAGAATTGAGGTTAAAGTTACAATGAGCTTATCTCGTTACCACAATTTCTCTGGTGTACGTGGTTATCTCATAGCATATCTACTAGCCATGTTATGTACTTTTCAATAAAGATTATTATTCATTCTCTTTTCAAAACAGTGTGGACACCATTGCACACTATGTCCAGCCAGAGACCAGCCACGTACCCTCACTTATGAGTTTTCCCCCTGATCCCCAATGGTTAGCAGCACCCTCCTTGCATGCCCCAGCCACCTCCAAGCCACCTCACCTGCATTAGCCACACCATAGCTGCCTAGACTGACCTATTGCCTGAGTGGTCGCGCCAGCAAACACTTATCACTGCCTCTCATCTCACATGGCACCTTCTCGTAATGTCACAACATACACAAAAAAATTAATCTTTCAACATCACGACACCAGTCAGCATCAAAAGCTTCTTAAGTTCCTCATAAGTTAATAACAACAGGAACTGTCCATACAGACTGTTCCTGCTGATGATCAGAACCTACTGTGATGCTATATTTGTGGTCATCATCTGCTTCACAGCCAGTGTGTGAGGGCATCACCTCTACTATGCTCCATATGGAAATATTGTGTGTGGTGTGCAGGATTTTGCCCTTAAGGCTAATTGAAGGAGAGTGGATTTTCGCTCTGCAGTGGGGTGTGCGCTAATTAGAACATTCTGACATTCTGGTACATTAAAACTGTGTATTGGATTGAGTCTTAAAACTAGGCCTTGTCCGGCACACCGTTCCAGTCTGCCAGGATGTTTCTTACAGGAGTAATTGGGACCACCCCATTAGAGTTGTTGCTTGTGATTTTATGTATATTTCCAAAAGATACTACTGACAAGTGTGTTGAGGCCTCATCTTGGATCAATAAGAGCAAGCAGGATGAATGTAGATGTTAATCACTAACAGAATTTCCTATTAAGTCTAGGAAAGTTACTGGCATAAGGAAGTATGTGATAAAATGTTTGTGACGCTTTGGTTATAGTTGGTGGATATAAAATCTTCTCTAACCTTCAGGAAAGGCCAAAAGTTACATCGTGCTGCACCCAGGCAAGGTTTGCTTGCTGCGTATGTCCCGTATGTCCTGTATGTTCACCCCAATGGTACGCAGTGGATTACAATGTAATATATTGAAGATTTCTTTTACTTTAAAAGTACAATGAGTGTAGAGCATCCTATGTTTATAGAAGCCATAGTTTGTTATAGAAAACACATGGGAATTCCACTAATGTGTTTTAATATATGGTT
Organism: Schistocerca serialis cubense; assembly: GCF_023864345.2. Taxonomy (NCBI): domain Eukaryota; kingdom Metazoa; phylum Arthropoda; class Insecta; order Orthoptera; family Acrididae; genus Schistocerca; species Schistocerca serialis. Next base: position 893,491,740 of record NC_064640.1, read on the forward strand.
GTTAGTGCGCATAATTACTGCTAACAATAACTATAGTCACTGCTACCAATACAACGAGTGCTGGTGAGAGAGCAGCCCTTAAGACTCTCACACAGGCCATAGCTAGCAGTAATATGTAGGTTAGCATCTTGTTCTCTTGTTTTCATTTCATATGGTTGTTCACTTCATGTTATCTCGTTTTGTTTTTAGTTCATGGTGTTTTTCTCGTTTTTTAGCATTTATGTTTCGAAAGCACTGTTAGCTGTAATTTGTAGAGATAATGAAAAAGATTTCATGATGAAAGTTAATCAGTCACATTGAGCAGTATCAGTGAAAGTGAGACATGGCTTGCTACCTGCCTTTCCTAACTAAATGTCAGTCCCATTTGAATAGATATGTGTCCCAAGTGTTAGCAGCCACTATTTCAGCAGTGACTCTTCCCTTTCACCAGCTGAAACTCAACTTATGTGTAGTATTAATAAAACCAAGCAGTGATTCATTGAGATGTGAAGTGGCACTCAGTTCCCTTAAGCCACATCAGTTGGCATCTCACCATGTCAGAGTGAAAAGCTGTATGTCATGCCAGACTCTGTAATGGTGTTTCCTTCACAAAGAAGAAATTATTATAAAATATGTAGTTACGTGGAGACCAAATTTTTAAAGAGCTTCACAGATTCATGGAAGACCAATGGCTTAGTGATTGTCTCCTTGTCGAACCAACAGAAAGCAAGATTTCTAGCTCTGAGAGTGTTACAGCAGCTTGCCGGCTGGGGTGGCCAAGCGGTTCTAGGTGCTACTGTCTGGAACCGCGCGACCACTATGGTCACAGGTTCGATTCCTGCCTCGGGCATGGATATGTGTGATGTTCTTAGGTTAGTTAGGTTTAAGTAGTTCTAAGTTCTAGGCGACTGATGACCTCAGAAGTTAAGTCCCATAGTTCTCAGAGCCTTTTTGATTTTTGTAACAGCAGATTAACTCTTGTCACAACAAGCTGGAGACTCTGGTTCTTGATCTAGAGCGTATGTGCATTGTGCACAGTTCAGAGTGAAGGTTTGGGTGTGAGAGGTAGATAAGGGAAACTTGTTAAGGGTTAGTTATGATAGAGTAAGAAAGTATAGCAGAAGGGGTTAGGTTTTGGGGGGTGGGGGTGAAGTTATGATGAGGGCAGTAAGGTTTAATGAGATGGTGATGGGCATAGAGGTAGGTGAATGAGAGGATTGGTTATCATGCAGCAATGAAGTTTGAACCTAAAGTAATGTGTTCATGATGCAAGCAAGAAAGTGTATCGAAAACTGGTGGTAGTGTGCCAATTATGGGAATGAAGTTTTTCATGTAAAAATTGTTACTATTTCATTGTGGTATTACTCTTCAAAAGTTGGTGGAAATGTTTAATTAAAAATATCTGTGGACACAACTCTCTCATTCAACATGTTTATGAAATATATGTAACTGAAGTGAGCGGTAGTTGAAAATTAAACTTTGTTAGCATGTTGAAATTCGATACATAAATAATCCTGTTATCAAAATTTCAGATGTGCCAAGATATGGAAAGTCATACTTTGAGGGAGATTTCCAAAGACGACTGTCGAAGGAAGGCTCTGTTGGTGAGTAAATTAAGCATTTTGTAATCGCTCATGGTATTTTCACTTTGAATAATTGGAATCATGGTAGATAAAAACATTGAATCGGTCTTGAAATGTTGTTTCATTGGTTTAAGAACATAGTTTGTGGCAGGTATAAGAAACTATTCTTGATTATGAGGAGAGGGTTCACTTGCAGAAAGAACTCTGTTATGGGTTGTGTTTCCATCCGTGCAGGTCTGTATCTTTAGATAAAGAACCAGGCAGAAGGTGTTAAACAGTGGAGAGTATAGGAAGCTATTGTACAAAGTTTGTGGTGACATTCTTACTCATAAGTATAAAACTGTTCCATAAAGAAACATTTTAATTCTTTGTGATCCCAAAGATTTTGGGAGTTATACTGCAAGAGCATTAACTAACATTTAGTTAAATAGTTATGTTATCTGCCAGTGCTTCTGAATTTCTTTGTCATCACAAGACATGATATTTTTTAATGGGAAGAGAAGGAAGTTGTGTGAACTTGAATACATTGAATGTAAAGTATTTTAAGACACCTGGGGGGGGGGGGGGGGGGGGGGGGAGAAAAAGCCACTTCATTTTATCCAGTGTTTCTTTATCTACGTCACTTTTTTATATTTAGATTGCTTCTGGTCCTTGTAAGATTACAATGGTGTATTGTAAAGTGGTACATTGTGAATATAAATTTACAAAATTAAGAAGAATCGAAAAGTAACTTGGGTTCCAGTAGTGATGACATGATTTAAAAAAGAAATGAGACTACTCTCATTCATAAATATTTGTTGTAATGTAAATCTGTGTAGCCTCTTGAAGGATGACAAGCAGAAAGGTTATGAATAGCAAGGACAAGCAGAAGGGTTCTGTGTAGCAGAAAAGTTGAATTCATTCTCTCCTCCCTCTCTCCCTGCCTGCCTGTGTCAAGTGCAGTGCAGTCCATCAGTCACTTACTCTACACCTTCTTCCCCTTCCTGCCCCCCCCCCCTCCCACCGTGCGCGCGTCTGTGTGTGTGTGTGTGTGTGTGTGTGTGTGTGGGGGGGGGGGGGGGGGGGGGCAAGTGGCCCTACTTTCATCTTTTATGCTAGTTGTAAATGTTTTGTAAGCAGACAGATTTGCAACATTTATCAAGTTTGTTTTGTACCATGCCTCATAGATTATTTTTTCCAGCAGAGTGCAACATAATGAGTGTAGTAAATTGTTTGCCTACTGCCACAGATTTGACTGATGAACCATAAACTTGTTGCAGCATAGTGACAGAGTTCAGGCATGGACTAACGTGCTATGACAGATAGTACCTTAATAATGGGAGCAATCAAGTTTAGTGTAATAAGAAGATACAGAACTAGTAGTCCACATTATGCCTGAAGTCGCATGGACAAACGTGAATATGTCATTTATTTAGGAATAGTCAAACAAGAGGTTTTGGAAGATTTTTCCTTTTTATTTCTGTATCGTACAAGAGCCTTCATTGTTTAAACAATTGCTTGTATCTGGTCAGTGATAAATCAGAAAATATTTCAAACAGTGACATCTGACGAGCTTTTTTAGGCGTCGCTTTGTAAAGGCCTTGGGGTTTATGGCTTTTATGCCCTTTACTGGCATTGTAATGTATCTTGGGTTTGAGCTGGAACCAGAATTTTTAACCTGATAAAATGTATTCACAATAGTTAACAAATATTTGCTGCCAGAAGTCAATTACATAGCACAGCTTATCATACAATTCAGCAGAACATACTCTTATACTGTAATGTTACTGTTAAAGTATCTTTGAATTGCATGTATGTAAAGATTCATTGCAATTTAAGAAAATGATATTCTCTTGAAGTAGGAAGTTTTGAATTGAATAACTGTGGCCTGAAAAACAACATTTGCCACTTCCAAGGGAGTTGTAATGACGAAGAACTTAGTACAAAATTACATGGCTATTTGTGTTGCCCATTAATATTGACATTTTGAGTGCTTACGTGTTTAATGCATCATTTGAATACTTTTCTTTTCAGAACTGCAGTATTAGTATTTATGACTGAGGCAGGGACTAGTACATCTCACATTTAGAAATTCTTCCTTTGCATCTACTATGTAAAATTGGTTGCTAGGTCCAATAGCCTTGTGCTGTTAGAAGCAATCATGTGAAGATCACTGGGGCAATGGTGCAGTTTAGGTGTCTTTTTCTTCAGGTATAAGTTGTTACTGACAGTCAATGTTTGAACTCACATACATGTAATGTATTTAATATTGCAATATGAACATCATTAAAATTTTAAATTGCAATTCATTTTGCCACTTTTGTGGAGAGACATCTGATCACAAAGAAGAAATTATTATAAAATATGTAGTTATGTGGATGCCAAATTTATAAAGAGCTTCACAGATTCATGAAAGACCAATGGCTCAGTGATTACCTCCTTGTCGAAACACCGGAAGTAAGATTTATAGCTCTGAGAGTGTAACAGAAGTTTATATCTTGTCACAACAAGGTGGAGACGCTGGTTCTCGATATAGAGCATGTGTGCATTGTGCACAGTTCAGAGTGGAGATTTGGGAGCGAGAGGTAGATAAGGGAATCTTGTTCAGGGTTAGTTATGATAGATTGTCTTGTGGGGGGGGGGGGGGGGGAGTGAAGTTATGATAAGGGCAGTAAGGTTTAATGAGACGGTGATGGGCATAGAGGTAGGTGGATAAGAGGATTGGTTATCATACAGCAATGAAGTTTGAACTTAAAGTAGGGTTCTCTGAATAGTAATTCATTCATGGTGCTTGCAAGAAAGTGTATCAAAAACTGGTGGTAGTGTGCCAATTATTGGAATGAAGTTTTTCATGTTACATTGTTACTATTTCATTGTGGTATTACTCTTCAAAAGTTGGTGGCAATGTTTAATTAAAAATAACTGTGGACACAACTCTCTCATTCAACATGTTTATGAAATATATGTAACTGAAGTGAGCGGTAGTTGAAAATTAAACTTTGTTAGCATGTTGAAATTCGATACATAAATAATCCTGTTACCAAAATTTCAGATGTGCCAAGATATGGAAAGTCATACTTTGAGGGAGATTTCCAAAGACGACTGTCGAAGGAAGGCTCTGTTGGTGAGTAAATTTGTTTAGTTCAGTCACTGAATTAAGCATTTTGTAATCACTCATGGTATTTTCACTTTGAATAATTGGAATCATGGTAGATGTAACATTGAATCGGTCTTGAAATGTTGTTTCATTGGTTTAAGAACATAGTCTGTGGCAGGTATAAGAAATTATTCTTGATTATGAGGAGAGGGTTCACTTGCAGAAAGAACTCTGTTGTGGGTTGATGTTTCCATCCGTGCAGGTCTGTATCTTTAGGTAAAGAACCAGGCAGAAGATGTTAAACAGTGGAGAGTATAGGAAGCTATTGTACAAAGTTTGTGGTGACATTCTTACTCATAGGTATAAAACTGTTCCATAAAGAAACATTTTAATTCTTTTGTATCCATAAGATTTTGGGAGTTATACTGCAAGAGCATTAACTGACATTTAGTTTGAATAGTTATGTTATCTGCCAGTGCTTCTGAATTTCTTTGTCATCACAAGACATGATATTTTTTAATGGGAAGAGAAGGAAGTTGTGTGAACTTGAATACATTGAATGTAAAGTATTTTAAGATGCCTGGGGGGGGGGGGGGGGGGGGAAGAAAAAGCCACTTCATTTTATCCAGTGTTTCATTTGTGACTGTATTACATTCGTAAAATAAAGAACAACCGCCTTAAGTCACAATCATGATTTTATATCAATGCACAGTGCGTTTCGTTCCATGGGTGCTCATCTATAGCTGTTTTGACAGTCTACATCAATTTTTTTTCAGATTTAGATTGCTTCTGGTCCTGTTATGATTACAATCTTGCATTACGAAGTGGTACATTGTGAATATAAATTTACAAAATTAAGGAAAATTGAAAAAGAACTTTGTTTCCAGTAGTGCAGACATGGTTTTTTAAAAAGAAAGAAAAGAGAGAGAGAGAGAGAGAGAGAGAGAGAGAGAGAGAGAGAGAGAGAGAGAGAGAGAGAGAGAGACTACTCTCATACTTAAATATTTGTTGTAACGTAGAAACAGCAGAGCTCCTATATATCCTCTTGGAAGATGACAAGCAGAAAGTTTATGAATGGCAGTGACAAGCAGCGGATCGCTAGACTACAATTCAAGCAAGTCGTATTAATGAATTTTTATTACAGTAAGATAAATGATAATACTTAACTGTGAGAAATTTACAATGAGATATCACAAGCAAAGGGTGACATGAAACACAACCAGTCTCTTTAGTATATACAATTTGTAACACAAGAGAAGAAATACAGTTCCTAAGTCACTGCAGTAGAGCTCGTAGAACGGCTAGTCTTTAACTGGGCCATGGCCAGCCCGTGGCACTTATGTCCTCTTTGTGTAGATGCCGCTGCTGTCTCGTCGTCGTCCTAGACAGGGGTCAATCAGCATACTATTGGCTGACGTCTTCTCCACAGCCCTCTCTGCTCTAACATTCTTGACCACGTGTTGTATTGTCGCACAACATCAGCATGCCACATCTCATCTGCTGCATCAGGAGTTATCAGCTGCAGACAAGAGCAATGGTAACGTTACCAGTGACAGTGCCACGAAATCAAAGTACCTGAACATGGTTTTGTTGTGTCTTACCCACTCGTCAACTATGGGGTGCCTTGGAAACTTGCTTTGTTGGATCCCTAGACAACAATTCAAGCAAACTGTATTAATGAATTTTTATTACAGTAAGATAAATAACAATACTTAACTTTGAGAAATTTACAGTGAGATGTTGCAAGCAAAGGATGACATGAAACACAAGCAATGTCTTCAGTATATACAATTTGTAACACAAGAGAAGAAATACAGTTCCTAGGTTGCTGCTATAGAGCATGTAGAATGGCTAGTTTTCAACTGAGCCGCGGCCAGGCGGCGTGGCACTTATGTCCTCTTTGTGTAGTTGGCGCTGCTGTTTTGTTGTCATCCTAGACAGGGTTCGGTCAGCGTACTATTGGCTGACGTCTTCTCCACAGCCCTCTCTGCTCTAACGGTTTTGACCAACATGCTGATGCTTGACGTTACGCCGGAACATTCCACCCCTCAAAGCGATGGACCATCATTGTATTCATAGCTCGACAATGGCAGGAGAGCAGTAGTGTGGATGCTGTGCTGGACCGGAATCTGTGGCTGCCATCTGGCCTTTGCTCTGTCAGAAGAGTCCCCCGGAAAATGACCAGCAGGGTACGCGTCCACCTCCTGAGGACCATAACCAGATGTAGAAGGTGCCAGCTGCAATGGCGTCGTCAGGTCTAGCTCCACTGGTAGATCGAGAGGAGGCAGAGGCTCAGACTCCATTGGGGGATCCCGCGGTGTTGTGATGACACCTTCTGGTGGCTGCGGTGGCCGCGCTGTCCTCGAGATCCATGAGTCTGGGGGGAGAGACACAGATGGATCACCGTGCACATGACAGTGACGAATTTGATTGTGATGTCGGCGCTGCAATCTGTCTGGGTCTGATAGGAGATAAATGCATGTGCTGCTTCGCGCAGGGCAAAAAATAGAGGACAACACCTGAATTGTGCTGCATGATGCTGTCAAGGTCATTGGCACAGCAAAGGGAAACTTGCTATAAGAGTCAACCACAATCATCCAACGAGTGTTCTGAAAAGATCTCGCAAAGTCTATGTGCACACTTTGTCATGATGATTGCCACTTAGGCCAGCAGAAAATTTTTGTGGTGGAATGGACTGATTTTCCTTACAGGTGTGACACTGTGATGTCCTCTGTTCGTTTTGGGTGTCCATACCCTGCTATGTACAGTGGCGATGCACTAACTGTATTGTACGAACAATCCCCCCGTGTCCTTGGTGAAGTAACTGCAACACTCCCCCCCCCTCCTCAAAGCTTTGGGGATCAACACACGACTGTCCACTGTCATTTCGAACAAGAATCACACCTTCCTGTATAGCGAGGCTATGCCGAAGTCCAAAGTATCGGCGCACTACAGCATTCTTCATGCTATACAGTGAGCGAGGCCAAGTTGTATGAATGTGTTTTAACAAAATGTTCAAACCTGAATCGGTTTCCGTGGCCTGTGCAATTTTCCTATAGTTCAGAGGAAAGGATTGAAGCAATTCAGAATCCTGAGCATTCCATATCAGGGCCAACCAGAAGACATGAAAGTGCATCTGCATTGCCATGTTGGGCTGTCGGACGACATACAATCTCGTACTGATATGGAGACGACAACAAAGACCATCTTTGCAATTTTAGGGCAGTTCATACAGGAACTGGCTTGTGATCTATTACTAAGTAGAATATCCTGTCATACAAATAGTGGTGGAATTTGGTGACACCATACACAATAATCAATGCCTCTTTCTCCATTTGTGAGTAGTTACACTGAGCTTGGGACAATACTTTTGATTTGAAAGCAATAGGTCTGCCGTTATCACCAGTTCTGTGCAAAAGTAGTGCACCAACTCTATAAGAGGAAGCATCAACTTGCAACACAACTGGTTTGTCGGGATCAAAGTGCACCAAACATCGATCACTAAGCAATGCATCTTTTAAGTTTTTGAAAAGCTTCTTGGCACTCATCTGTCCAAAAAAAGGGGACAGTCTTGCGATGCAAGTGGGCTGCAATTTGTGTATGAACCGAATGTAGTATTTAGTTTTCCCTAAGACTGACTGCAATTCTGCGACATTGGGAGGGACTGGCAAATCTCGTATCGCTAACAAATGCAACTGAAGAGGATGTACACCTTGGCTGTTTATGAGATGACCAAGATACTGCAACTCAGGTTTAAAAAAATAACACTTGGCCAGTCTACATTTTAGTCCTGCATTAGATGACACACGAAACAAAGCACTTAAATTTGCAATGTGTTCTTAAGATGCACGACCTGCTATGACAATACTGTCCAAATAATTTCAGCAGTTTGGCACTTGAGCAGTCAGCTGTTCCAAATACCATTGGAAAATGACCAGTATTACAAGCAGACTGATGGAGTTGTGATGGGTAGTCCGTTGTATCCTGTGATCACAAATTTGTTTATGGAAGACTTCGAGGAACGTGCATTGGAGTCGACGCCTTTGAAACCCGCCTGTTTCTTTAGATATGTTGATGATACCTTTGTTGTTTGGCCTCATGGTAGGGAGAATTTGAATGCATTTCTAGAACATCTGAACTTGATCCACCTGAACATTCGTTTTATGATGGAGGTGGAAGAGGATGGTTGCCTTCCCTTTCTTGACGTGTTGGTTAGGAGGAAGGATGATGTATCATTGGGGCATGCTGTCTACAAGAAACGTACTCACACCGACTTGTACTTACAGGGCTAATAGTTGTCACCATCCGGCTCAGAGTGAAGGGGTACTTCGTACCTTGGTACACAGGGCACATGTCGTTTCTGACGCTGAGACTTTGCCAGCTGTCCTGTCCCATCTTGAAGTTACATTTCGTCAAAATGGTTATAGTGATAGACAGATGGAACGTGCGTTGCACTATCGACCAACTGTACATCGGATGATTAATGGTAATTCTGAGTCGACACCTAAGTCTACTGCCTTTTTACCATACATAGGAAACGCTTCCAACAAGATCGGTTGTATTTTACAGAAATACGATGTGAAATGTGTTTTCTGACCTCCACTTAAAATTAGAGCATTTTGAGTTCTGTTAAGGATGATCTTGGTCTGCGTAAGACCAGTGTATATCGCATTCCTTGTAGCTGTGGCATGGCATATATTGGTCAAACTATCAGGACCATGGAGGATCAATGTACTGAGCATAAACGGCACACACGATTACAGCAGCCAAGTAAATCTATTATTGCTGAACATTGCTTGTATACTTGTCACCCCATGTTATGTAACAACACCGAGATATTGGCATGCACGTCCAGCTATTGGGACAGTGTTATTAAGGAGGCAGTTGAGATTAAATTAGCGAGAAACCCCATTAACAGGGATGGAGGTTTTTGTTTAAACTCTGCTTGGAATCTGGCTCTCTCCCTTGTCGAAAAACAGAGGGACAGAGCCAATGCTACCTCACCTCTGAGTTCATAGTCTATCGATAGCTCTGACTTTGGTCATCTTTGGTGGCACTAGTGTTGAGCGTGTGTGTTATCTTTCATGCATCAGACCGAGAACTGAGGATTTTAATTTGCATATACGTCACCTGTCCATTGCAGTTTGCCTTGAAAATGGCGCGGGGTGTTCTCCCACTGAAATATCGGCTGTTGCTGAAAGTGTTACCTGGCTGAATTCCCAGAAGTTATTTGAAAGCCTAAATGAGTGTTCACAACACACACTTCTTGAACTCCTTCATTTAGTGGTATTTGAAGATGTACATCACGAAAATAAATTTTTGAAATGTAACGACCAACACCTAATCTGTCTATGAGATCCTCTGGGCATGGCAATGGATAAGTATGAATCATAGTTTGTTGGTTGACTGTACACTTTAAATCAACACAGAGACGAATGCGGCCTGAAAGTTTGGGAAGCAAAACCAGTGGAGTCGCTCATTGACTAGCTTGTGTGGGTGCAATAGCTCCACTATCTTGCAATTCTTTAAGTTCAGCAGCAACTTTGTCCCATAATGGAATGGGAACATTTGTGGCCTGGAAAAATTTCGGCTGAGCAGTGTCTTTCGTAGTAGTATGTACAAAAAAATTGTTAGCCTTGTCTAAACCTTCAGAAAAGAGTTCAGGGAATTCCTTCAGCAAGCTAGGTACTCCATCTTTTGCATTGAATGCAGACACTGACAAGACATTGTCCTGAATTTTAAAGGCAAACAAATAAAAAGAATCAAGGCCAATATGTTCTCACAATCACATGAGTGTAGCACAGTGAAAGTCACAGGTCGCATATGCGATCGATACATAGCAGGCAAAGTACATTTTCTGAGAACGGGAATGTCTTGTCCATTTTATGCTATCAAATGCGTGCTAGTTTTAGAAGAGCCTAACTGTTCTTGTGTGTTACGATCCAGCAATGTAACAGAGGCACTCATATCCAACTGAAATTTCACACATTTTCCACTAATATGCAAATGTACAAAAAGCTTGTTGGGCTGCCATAGCACTGAAGAAATCGTTCGGAAGCTAGTTTTGCTAATGCCTGTAGCAGGCTTTGAATACATGGCATTGATGACGGGAACATTGTGACTAGATTTGTGTGATTGTGTGGAATTGTTAAGTTTGTTCTGTTGCAAACATACGGATTGTACATGTCCTTTCTTTCCACAAGCATAACATTGTGCTTGTTTGGACGGGCAGTCTTGGCATTTGTGTCGTAAATAGCACCGAGGGCATGATTTAATTTTGTTCGCCTGTGTAACTGCCTGTTTAGAGAACTGTTTACGCAGCGTAGTGTGTCCAAGGTGTTGCTGCCTAATGGGTCAGTTGCGAGCAAGGAATGACATGACCTGACAAATTGCTGGCTGCTCAAACTTACCGGCCTACGAGGCATCGGAATCATACTGATCTAGTATTTGCACTGTGTGCTGAGATGATGGATTGGACTGTTTGAAAATCTGTTCCCTCAGTTTGAAATCAGTTACATTGTATACGGTCGCATCACACAACATAATGTCTGAATATAAAGCACCACAAGCACATTTGAATTTACATTTCTTCGTCATACCTGCAAATCTGTTACCCAAAAAGTTTTCACTGCTCAAAAGAAAGTGGTTAGAATAATGTGTGGGGTTCATAGTCGCACATCTTGTAGGCATGTTTTTAAAAGGTTGCGAATTCTAACATCAGCCTCACAGTACATTACTCACTAATGAACTTTGTTCTCGACAACATGGACCAGTTTAAAAACAACAGTGACAGTCATGATTATAATACTAGAAAAAAGAAAGACTTACACTATCCTGTACTCTACCTGTCTTTGGCACAGAAAGGGGTAAAATACGCTGCTATAAAAATTTTTGACAAATTACCAGATGAAATAAAATGTTCACAGACAGCAGCAATAGCTTCAAAAATAACTGAAATTATATCTCCTTGACAATTCCTTCCATACCATAGATGAATTCTTGAATAGTAATAAATAAATCTATTAATATAGTATGTGCATGTTGTGCAATTTAAGGTCATGGGGTATATATATGAAGTGCTTATTTCAATAGTGGTACAAGTCCATTTTTGCTCATTCTGAGATACAGAGTCCTAAAGTTAAATGAGCACTGAAAAATCTGCAGTTGAGATACCAGAAATATTAAAGTACATATACTTCAATATTTCAGGTATCTCAACTGCAGATTTTTCAGCGCTCATTCAACTTTAGGACTCTGTATCTCAGAATGAACAAAAATGGACTTAGACCACTATTGAAATAAGCCCTATGCGTGGCGTGGCACACATTGTGCTCTAAACTATTGTAACCCCTTCTTCTATCCCAGGCTGCATTTCCTTTCCTGTGCCCCTCCCTTTCTGTCCTCTTTCCTTCCCTTCTGCCCTACCTTTCCCTCTCTCGGTGTTCTTGCTTATGTCGACCTCTCTATCCACACAATGCAAAAAATCTCTTTTCATATGTGCGTTTCTTGTGCACTTGACACATTCCACATCATAACAGCTTCCGTACCATGCAATTGATCAATGGAACGTGCAACTAACTAACTGTGTGGAGTGTGTTCTCAGGCATTAAGAACAGGCTCAGTATGCACAACATTGATGCTACTTGAGGTATGGTGCACCTCTTAACAGATCATGGTCCATACCCTAAACATCTACATGGAGTTGTGAATGTGGAGTGGAAGGTTCTGCTAACCGTGTCATTTTAAATTGCCCTTGTTTCAAGGTTGAGAGGGAATACAGACAATTAGACTGTAATTCGCAAACAGCTGTAAATGATCAAAATTTTTAGGGTAGAGTTAATTTGCTGCATTTTGAATATCTAAAAGATTGTTCAAATAACTTACGGGTTTGCTGCCGGGTAACGTCGTTGACCACCGCCGATATTTCGACAGGGGCACACCCTGCCATTCTTGAGAATGGCAGGGTCTGCTCCTGTCGAAATATCGGTGGTGGTTGACTACGTAACCCGGCAGCAAACCCGTAAGTCATTTGAACATTCAATTCGCCAGGAAAAGTTAAGGTCTCACATGTAAAAAGTTGTTCCTCAACTTTAAAATCGAGTGGACACTCTCAATATCAAAATGATGTCAATGGATCTGAAGGGCAAAGTAGAAGACTAAGAAGAAATGTTATCTATCTGGATGATTGAGAATGATATCCATGGCTAAAAAATGGTTAAGAGAAAGTTTAAAGAAGTTGCAGTGTTCACCCAAATGGGTATACATAGACTTAAGGATTGCCAAGGTATTCACATACCAGTGAGGACAATATAAAACAGTGTAGTAACAGTAGGTCTAAATGCAGATATAGTTGTAGTTAGTTGGCAAACTCGGGTGGTTCAGAGGCAGCCAATAACAGATATAGTAATATAAGTTGAAAGTAATTCATTTAGAATTTTAATTAAATTCCTTTTGGTTTAGTGTTTTATTTAATAATATTTTCCACATACTGTTTATTTCTACATTATAAACCACCTGACAAAAGACAGTGAAGCATGCAGGAGGGAGGAGGAAACAAATTGAAACTTTATGGGAGGACAGGGTATGTGATGTCATTTCAGTGATTACAAGACTGAGTCAAATTTACAAAGAACTTGGCAGTATGAACCAGCTTATCAGTATGACATTGCACCCTGTCTGGCCTGGATGCATGCACTGATTCATTTGGGGAAGACGTCATCAAGACTGTTGTATCCACTTGTGAGGCATGCTGGCCCACAACTGCTGTAATTGGTTTGTGTTATCCTGGATACTGGCTCTGGGGTGGAGTTGACATCTGTGTTGATCCCACACTTTCTATCAGGGACAGACTTGAGAATCTAGCTAGCCACGGAAGTACCATGAACATTGTGAAGACAATTCATAGACATATGTGGCATGGATGGATGAGCACTATCTTTGAGAAAAGTCACACCATAATACTGTCATGCGAAAGGTAACACATGAGAATGCTGGATGTTCATGTCATACTGTTCTGCCATCAGAATTCCCTTAGTCACTACCAGACATGACCTGAAGTCATTCCCAATGGCTTGCCACACAGTAACACCAGGAGTAACACAACAGTGCCTCTCCAAAACATTGGAAGAATGAGACCTATACCTAGGTTCCCAGGTTGCCGACATTATTGCTGACAGTGGTCATCCAGGAATAGTGCAGATCTGCGATTCATTACTGAACACAATGCAACACCATTCATCTGTAGTCACAGTATCGCTCCAAGCACATTGAATTGTATTGTGGTATCACCAGCAGTCTACACATGAGATAGTAATTCCACAATTCGGTGGCTACTAGTCTCTGACCGATGGTCTGGGATGACACAGAATGTTGCAGGGAGTACACTACTAGTTCTTGGATGGCAGGTACAGATGTGGTATGGTTTATGATGTGCTTGTTGCACAATACAATGATCCTCCCTTGGGATGGTCAGACGTAGTCAACCAAAACATTGTCAATGGGTATGGACACCCTGAAGATCACTGTTCTTCCGGGAGTTTGTGCGTGGCATGGCACACATTGTGCACTAAACTGTTGTGACCCCTTCTTCTGTTCCGGGCTCCTGTGGCATGGATCTTCCCCGCACCCCCTCCTTCCCATCTTCCTTCACCACCGTACCAGCATCTCCAGTATCGCTAGGCTACCAGCACATGTAACCAGTCCGTGTCTTGGGGCTCTTATGTACCCATCTGGCTGAGCCCCTTGACAACACAGGGATCATACATCTGATACCTGTTGCCTCCTCATGCATGCCTAGGAGTGGTTGCTTGTCATTCTGGAGCATCGTAACATGCCAGACGGCCCTTGCTGTGGCTGGATGGCGCCTTTTGAGGAGGGACCCTGATTGGAGTGGTTGGTATCAGGATGGATGCTTTGCGTATGAAACATATTAAACTCCAAAAAACTAGCCATTCTTCTGTGGCCATCTCTTTTGTTGGTAGTGGCTCATTTAATGCTGTTTATTATGACCCTGCAGCCTTCCCTTCCCTGACTACACTCTAGGAAGAGGGACAGGCTTGCCGGCTTGAAGTGAAACACTTGTCCGATACCCTGGCTGCACTAGGACTGATGGGGACACGTTCACTGCCATCAAGCCAGTATTTTTTTGTGGAAGATATTGAAGACAAGTTCGGTGAAGAGGAATTTCTCAGTGATGTGCGGTCGGGTTTGCTGTTGATCATAATTACTACTGCCATTCAATCAGCAGACCTGAAGGCGTGAGACCATCCTGGTGATATGCTGGTGTCCATTACTGGTCCTCAGTCGTTGAATATATATTTACATCCACATCTACATGGATACTCTGCAAATCACATTTAAGTGTCTCACATTTAAGTGTCTGGCAGAGGGTTCATCGAACCACCTTCACAATTCTCTATTATTCCAATCTCGTATAGTGCACGTAAAGAATGAACACCTATTTTATCGTGGTGATCGTTCCTCCCTATATAGGTCAGTGTCAACAAAATATTTGGAAGAGAAAACTGGTGATTGGAATTTCGTGAGAAGATAACCATCACAATGAAAAATGCCTTTCTTTTAATGATGTCCAGCCCAAATCCTGTATAATTTCTGTGACACTCTCTCCCATATTTCGCGATAATTCAAAACGTGCTGCCTTTCTTTGAACTTTTTCGATGTACTCCGTCAGTCCTATCTGGTTAGGATCCCACACTGCGCGGCAGTATTCTAAAAGAGGACGGACAAGTATAGTGTAGGCAGTCTCCTTAGTAGGTCTGTTACATTTTCTAAGTGTCCTGCTGCCAATAAAATGCAGTCTTTGGTTAGCCTTCCCCACAACATTTTCTGTATGTTCCTTCCAATTTATGTTGTTCGTAATACCTAGGTATTTAGTTGAATTTACGGTGTTTAGATTAGACTGATTTATCATGTAACCAAAGTTTGAGTTCCTTGTAGCATTCATGTGGATGACCTCACACTTTTCGTTACTTAGGGTCAACTGCCACTTTAGTTCAGGGAATCATTTTTAATAAGACCCTTGTATTTCAAACTGATAAGAAACTCCAGGCCAGTCTCGAGCAATGGGATGTTCATTTTGTTTGGCGTGTTTAGATAGGTTGTTAGGACAATTGTACCCATACCAGCACCTTTATTCTGGTATCGTAGGGAGATAACCTCCCAGAGAAGGTCAAGGCTATGTGTTATTGGTGAACAAGAAGCCGTACATCCTGCCACCCATGAGGTGTTTTCGGTGCGTGCGTTTCAGGCGCATGTCTTCCAGCTTTACAGCAGACCCTCTATGTGGTGAATGTGGATATCCACTTCATGAGGGGAGCCCCTGTATTCTGCCACCCGTGTGTGTTAATTGTCAGAACCGTCACTCTCTGTGCTCACCAGACTGCTCTTTTTATAAGAAGGAAAAGAAGATACAGGAGTATAAGTCCCTTGATAGTTTATCCTATGATGAGGCCAACAGATATATGACTCACTTCACCCTGTGTCGCTGACATCTAATTTTGCCTCTTTTACATCCTTTCCCCCCTTCTCCCTAACCCAGTTCTCCCCCCTTCTCCCCTGCAGTTCCCATGCCTTCCCCTCTGGGTGCCGCTTCCCCTCCCTGGCTGGAGAAGTGTCCCTCTTCTTGGGCACCCACTGGTGATGGGGCTTCCTCCCAGGGCCCTTCCCCATGGTGTCTCCCAGGCCAGAGGCCTGCTGCCACAGCTCAGCTGTAGGACCCACAGTCCATGCGCCCCGAGGTTTCCTGCTCACTTTCAGTTCTGCATCTTGCAGAAGCCTGCGCTCCCACTGTGGCCTGCCCTCCTCGACCTATGAAAGAGGAGTAGGAGTAGGAGTAGCAGTAGGAGTAGGAGGAGGAGGTGGTGGTGGTGGTGGTGGTGGTGGTGGGGGGAGAGGGAGGAGAAGAAGTGACGCCAAAGCTGCCACCTCCCCCCTCGCAACCTGAGTCTGGTTGCTTATTTGTGGATGTCACCCTGTCCTTGTTGGTAATGGATGGTGACCAGGCAACTTGATTGGATCCTGCCCTTTCACCTTCCATTTGGATCATTGTTGCCTTCTTATTCAGTGGAACTGTAATAGATACTATTGTCATGTCCTGGAGTTGCACTCCTTTATTTCCTTTTACTCAGCAATGTGGGTCATTCTCCAGGAATCTCATTTTACTGATGCTCACTCACTGCTTCTTTGTGGGTTGTGTGCTTTCTGTTGGAACCAGGTTGGCTCTTTGAGGCTTTTGGTGGCTTTTGCACTTTGGTCCGCACAGGCGTTGCTAGTACATGAATCCCCCTTCATACCACATTGGAAGCAGTTGCCGTCTGGGTCCACTTGTACTCTGCGGTCACTGTTCGCAATCTCCATATCCCTCCTGACAGGCCACCTATCCCGACTGCCCTAACTGTCAGTCTTCAGCAACTGTCCCCTCCTTTCACCCTCCTTGGGCTTTTAATGCCCATCATTCTTTGTGGGGCAGTGCTTTTTCATCTAGTCGGGGGCTCCTTAGGGACCAATTTATTGCGGACCACGACCTGCGGCTTCTTAATGATGGTTCTTGTACTCATTTTAGTGCCACATACAGCACTTTCTCTGCCATTGATCTTTCTCTCACTTACCTTCCCCTTCTTCCATCCTTATAGTGGTCACCACATGTTGACCTCTGTGATAGTGACCACTTCCCGTTGATTCTCACCATCGTGCCTTGCAACGTCTTAAGCAACCCTTGTCCTCTGCCAGTCTTATTACCTTTAAATGCCTTCATGTCAAAGCATGTTACTTAATAAAATGGATCAAGCGAGTGTGTTGGGAACACTTTGTTTCCTCCCTAGATTCTTCTGTCGGTTCCTCACAAGAGTGGCCTAGACTCAGCACCCTCCAAGGTTGTCAGCGGCAGTCTTTTATTCTGAGCTTTGCCTTTCCAGGTAGCCTTTGCACAGATCCATCAGTTCTCATGGAACACCTCGTGCTCCATTTTGCAAGGGCATCGACATCGGCCTCCTATCCAGTCGCCTTCCTCACCCGGAGCCGACAGGCTGAAGCTCCCCATTTATGTTCTACCCCTTGTCAGGTGGAATTCTATAATGAACCTTTTACTGGGTGGGAACTTTTTCTATCCGTCTCTTCTTCCCACAATACTGTCCTTGTACTTATACCTGATTCCATCCAGGTGTGTAACTGTATTTGACTCTGAGGCATTTTCCGTTCTGAATGGGGAGACGGTATTGTGGTTCCTGTCCTTAAACCCAGCAAGAACCCGTCGTCCCTTGACAGTTGTGGCCCGTCAGTCTGACTAATGTCCTCTGGGAGTTACTTGAAGAGATTGTGGCTAATCGACACAGTTGGATTCTCAAATCTCAGAAACTTTTATCTCCTCACCAGCGCAACTTTTAGGAGGGATGGTCTCCAATCGATCATCAGCTTTGATTGAAAACCTCAGCTTGGTTGGCCTTCTCTCAGTACTGCCATCTTCTCACAGTTCTCTTTGCCCTTCATAAGGCCTACGACACAGCTTGGCACTATCCTATCCCATGTATTCTCTGTGACTGGAATCTCTGGGACCCCCTCTCAATTTTTATTCACCATTTCTCTCCCTTCAGTTGTTCAGAGTTTGGGTTGGTTCTGTTCTCAGAACTAGGAGAATGGTGTTCCATAAAGCTCTGTATTAAATGTCCTTATTTTTCTCATTGCTGTTAATGGAATTATGGCCTTTGCCGGACTGTTGATCACCTGTGCTCTATATGCAGATGATTTCTGTATTTGGTCTAGCTCCCACTCAGTGGCCTGTGCACAACGACAGCTTCAGTGTGTCATCTGGGGCACTTTCATGTGAACACACACAGTTTTCAATTCTATCCCCTCAAGTCGAGGGTGGTGCATCTCTGTTGCCTTATTGTGGTCCATCTTGATCTGGAGGTCTACCTCTATGCCCAACAACTGACTGTGGCACCCCAGATGCATTTCTTTGGTCTTCTTTTTGACAATAAGCTTACTTGGTTGCTCCCTACCCTCCTTCTGAAAGTTGGCTGTTTTTGGGTTTTAGCCAACAGGGCCTTTCGCACTAGCCCTGTCAATAGCCTTCCCTCCTCCTTCAGTTCGGCACTCCCAGTTCCTGGTTTCCAATGCAGTCACTATCCACTCTTATCCTGCCCCGACCCCCCCCCCCCCCTCTCTCTCTTCTTCTTCTTCTTCTTCTTCTTCTTCTTCTTCTTCTTCTTCGACTTTTTGCAGCTTCGGGACATCACCCACCCACCCTCATGTGAGTTCAATGGTTTTGCTCCACCTCGCTTCTCTTTGCAGCAATTTCCATCTCCCCTCCTTGTTCTCTTCCCAACTTCCTCTCCCAATCACCACCGCTTGGTTAATCCATCGTCCCAGGATTCGATTGGGTCTCTTCCAGGGTCCAAAAGCCTCCGTTGCTCCAATTAGTGTTCAGTTGTTTGTTCCATACGCTCTTAAGGAAGTTTTAGGATGCCACTGTTTTTTACACTTGTCGCTCTAAATCTGCTGGTCATGTGGGATATGCCTTCATGTCTTTTGTTGGCACAGAGCACCCTTGCCTGCCACATGAGTGCTGTTTACTTCGGAATTAGTGATGAACTATTGGGCCCTCTGCTTTATTAAACAGTTCTCTGTCACCCAAGTTTTATTATGTACAGACTCAATGAGTGGCTTTCAGTCTATCACTCGGTGTTTTTCCTTCCACCCCTTGGTCTCTGCCATTCATGACCTCCTTGCTGATCCTAGTGATGCTGCTGCTTTGATTGATTTCCTCTGGTGGGGTTGTGTTTTTTTTTTTTTTTGTGGGGGGGAGGGTGGTATCCCAGGTAATGAGCTACCAAATTGTGTGGCTGGGGCTGCGGCCACATAATGCCTGTTCTCTGTGATACCTTTGGGGATGGATTTGCGGCTTTATGTCAGATCCCTTTTGTTAAATCATGGGCCAACTCTTTGGGACCTACCCCTCTGTCTAATAAACTTCATGCAATCAGGGAGACTCCCACCATATGGCATTCTTCCCTCTGCCTCTCCTAGCAGGAATCAACCACCCTCTGCTGTCTTCGTATTGACCATACTAGGGTGATCCATGCTTTTTTTCTCCACAATGAGCTGTGCTCCCCTTTGTAGCTGTGAGGCACCCATCACAATGGTCCATATTTCACTGGACTCCACCCGTCGTTTGGCCCTTCGCACTAAAAATGCTCTCCCTGGGTGTTAGTGGATGACCCTCATGTAGTTAGGTCTGTCATTGGATTTCTTTGCAAAAATGGATTGTCGTACTAGGTATATGTCCTTGAGTTTCCCCCTTGAACTGAAGTCCCTCAGTTAGCGTTGACGTTGGTTATGGAGGCCTTAACTTAGCCTCCACACTGGCCAGGTACCCCACTGCCTTTTCCTCTTTCACTACATTTTGTCTGGTCTTTAGTGCCATTTTGTTTCCCTTTTCGTGTGTCATCTTCCCTTGGTGTTGTTCCCGTTGTGTTATGGTCATGGTATGATGCGGGGATTGGGAAGGGTTTGGGGTGGTGCTGTTGCCATATTTGTTTTACCTCTTTGTTTGCCAGCTTTCCCGTCTCCTTGACTGAACTTTGCAGTTTATGTTGTTCATTCCTTGGTTTCTGCCACATTGGATCATGGGATCAATGACCTCACTTCTTGGTTCCCTACACCAAACAACCAACCAACCAGCCAACCAGGTTTGCTGCCCTCATGTTACCATGCAGTCCATCATCAGTGCAATGCCACATCCAAATGCCCAATGGATCTGGACATTGCACAATACAACGAGCTGGCCAAATGGAGACCCACAGTGAGGCGCCTTTCATAGTCTATCAGGTTCTGATGACTCTGTCTTACAAAAGTATTTACCAGCTTTGTGTCCTTGACAGTGATTACTCAACATTTGATTCTGTTCACACACCTTATATACCCTTTCAGGCCTGGTAAAAACACTAATGCACACAACTGGCCATTCTATCTGTCACAGAGAATTGGAACTCTAATCATTTGCCTGCTCTCTGATGGTGTGTACATATACAAAGGCCCAATATCATGGCATCATGGCCACGGATGCTAGCAAAGACTCGGAGTGAAATTGAATATTGTGTAAACATTCTACGGACAACAAATGCAGCAGATGTGGGAGCGTATCCATAAAAAACTTTGAGTTAAGCTACCATTTGCCATAAACCACATAAGTGTATCTAGCATAGCTCCTGAGAAATACATTTCTGTAAATCAGGAAAAGGCTGTATGCTCACCCTGTGCATTAATACAGCAAGTGTAAAAACATGAAAGGGCTGAGTAAGGAGCATCAATAATGATAAGGGAAAACTTACAGAAGTATGAGTCATTTTACTTTCACATCACAGATTAATTTGTAAATATGGCTACATGCTGAACATCTAAAAGGTTTTTAATTATTATAATTATTATTTTTGTTAAATATACATATCTGAGTTAGTAATAATTCCTATCCTCCACCTTTTGTACATTACAATAATGGAAATTCCCCTACAGAAAAAAAGGAGTTGTCAAGGAGACACTTTTTCAGTTTGTTTTCAGATTCTACCTTTTTGTGCTAAAGACAATCTTAAAGTGGAGTAATTAATGTCATTTTTCCTTCTGGTATTGTAACTGTGTACATCATTGTTCCTTTGACTGTTAGCATTTGGATCATTATAAATTTCATCCCAGGTTATCTCTTATAAGCTATTAAAAAAAACATTTGTCCTGAAGTCATTAATTACTCCAACCATTTCCACTGATTAGTATCTATACTCTGAGGCACTATAGTATTTATTCTATTCTTATTCCCTCTCCTCATGTTGGAAAGTTAATTACTGAGATCAAATTGTAGGATCCAAATAATGTTTCCAGATCAGTTTTCCTGTGAGAATCCTTTTGAAAATCGACATTGAAGT
Source organism: Schistocerca serialis cubense (assembly GCF_023864345.2). Classification (NCBI taxonomy): domain Eukaryota; kingdom Metazoa; phylum Arthropoda; class Insecta; order Orthoptera; family Acrididae; genus Schistocerca; species Schistocerca serialis. The sequence goes on from NC_064640.1 coordinate 893,513,309, forward strand.
CACCACAAAGTATTAGCTGCTTGCTGCTGTCTGACAGATTGCTTAGTAAGGAATCCGGATTCCTCATAAACAGTTCAAAATTTCCCACTGGATATCTGCATATAGTTGCAATTAAAAGTGAACTATTTTTCAATTTGTTGTTGATGTTTTCTTTCATCGGCTTTTTTTTTTTATTTTAGTACAGACCAAGATGGTGAAATAAGCAGTAGGTCTCCACATTTATATTAGCACCAGAAATCTTTCCTCATTATAAAGCTTGGTTAAACTTTTATGTATAGATAGCATGACCAACTGAATCAGTTCAGAATCTGCAGACAAATCCTTCATAAAGTAGCTACAGATAAGCATTCGAGTAAGTACTACTGAAATTTGTGGCCCTTGTGGTTTGATCACAAACTAGCAAAGCTAATTTTCACTTTAATTTCCAATTCAAAGTTGTGTAAGTTAAAGTGTTTCAGTGATGTTAATACTTTTGTCACTTTATTGCAAATGTATTTCACTAAAAAGTTTTCCTTATACAGAATGCTTTCAGTTGTTAAGGATGCAGAAAGAGGATGATTATCTGAAAAATGTGTGTCTAAATAACTACAAATAATATGATGAGACTATAACAAACGCATTTATACTCTTTTTATAGTATGAGAAGCAACAAAACTAAAGGAAGAATGATCTTGCCTTATCACAGCTGAAAACTAATGTACAACTTCCACACTGCAAATTGCAGCATTTTTAAATTGTCTAAATCTAACCGCGCCCTGGCTCAAAATGATTGTTCAGTGGTTCCCAACTCATAGCATTTCCATTATACTAAATTTGGCTATTTTTTACCAGCTTCAGTATGGTCTGCTTACCTCATTTTTCTTCCATTTGTGCCAATTTAATATTAATGCTTCTGGAATTGCGGCAGTCTGGCTTTCACTGTCATACCACTGCAACTGTTTGAAACTGACTTAGACGATGGCTAAATAGTAACTGACTACATTCTACTTGCATATCACGACGCTCATTCTACCTAAAACATTTGTTCTTACCCTATCTTGTGATAGAAGACCACCTAGGTCAGATGTCCACCTAGGTCAGGTGTCCACCTAGGTCAGGTGTCCACTATATGCAGCAGGCGGCTACACGGCTAGCAGGGGGCTGTGTGGCATGGACTGGGCAGTTTTTTAGGTTAGAGGGTCTCGGGAAAACACAAGAAGGGCTTCAGTCACAAAGGGTGCAAGCCGAACACAGGAACAACGTAAATACGGGAACCATTGGTATAACAGTTGTAAATTGTCATAGCTGTGTTGGGAAAGTACCAGAGCTCCAAGCACTTATAGAAAGCACTGATGCTCAAATCGTTATAGGCATTGAAAGCTGGCTAAAGCCGGATATAAGCTTAGCCGAAATTTTTGTGAAGAACCTAACGATGTTCCGAAAGGATAGGCTAAACACAGTTGGTGGAGGCGTGTTTGTTACTGTTAGAAGTAGTTTAACGTGTCACGAAATTGAAGCAGATACTCCCTTTGAGTTTTTATGGGCAGAGGTCACTGTTGGCAACCGGACTAAAATAATAATAGGATCCTTTTACCGACCTCGCAATTCAGATGATACAGTTTCGGAAAGGTTCAAAGAAAACTTGAGTTTGGTTTCAAACACTTACCTGACTCATACGATAATACGTGTGGTTACCTCTTCTTGAAGCTATGTGTCATGATCAAAACGCTGCATAGCCAACCACTTCTTCATTGCTGGGAATAAGTGGATGTCTCTCGGTGCCACGTTGGGACTGTGAGGCAGATGAGGAAACAACTCCCACTTAAAAGATTCGAGAACTTCACGAGTGGCATTTGCCGTGTGGGCCTGGGCGTTGTCGTGAATCAGCAAGATCTTTGAGCCCAACTTTCCCCTGCGCTTGTTTTGTATTGCTCTTCTGAGGTTGTGCAGAGTTTGGCAACACCGTTGAGAGTTTATTGTAGTGCCTCTTTCCAGGAAATCCACAAAAATCACACCTTTTCTGTCCCAAAAGAGGTAACCATGTGGTTGAAGGCGCAGGCGGCCGAATTTTACGTTGAAGGAATTTCGAAGCTCGTCCATCGCTACGATAAGTGCCTTAATTTAAATGGCAACTATGTAGAAAAGTAGTATTTAAGTGTGGCTTTCATCTGTATATAATAAAAAAATTTCCAATACTTTATTTATTTTTAATTCCAAAACGTAATGTACTTTGTGGATAGCCCTCGTAGTTGGTGGTGACTTTAATTTACCCTCGTTATGTTGGCAAAAATACACGTTTAATTCCAGAGGTGTGCGTAAAATATCATCCAATATTGTGCTAAACGCATTCTCTGAAAATTATTTCGAGCAGTTAGTTCATGAGCCCACACGAATAGTAAACGGTTGGGAAAACACACGTGACCTCTTAGCAACAAATAATCCTGAGTTAATAACGAGCATCAAAACTGATACAGGGATTAGTGAACACAGGGTTGTCGTAGTGAGATTGAATATTGTAATCCCCAAATTCTCCAAAAATAAGCAAAACATATACCTGTTCAAAAAAGTAGATAAAAATTAATTTGACGGCTTCGTGAGACAATCTCCACTCATTCCAAATTAATAATGTAAGTGTAGACCAGAAGTGGCTTGAATTCAAAGAAATAGTATCGGCAGCAATTGAAAGGTTTATACGAACTGGTACTGCGAACTGGGAACAATAAACTTGTTGTTTCATTTAAACCAAATAAATTAACAAACAACGGAGCTGATCCTCCTTGGTACACAAGACGAGTTAGAAGACTGTTGCAGAAACAATGAAACAAACATGCCAAATTTAAACAGATGCAAAAATCTCCAAGATTTGTGATCTTTTACAGAAGCTCGAAATTTAGTGTGGACTTCAATGCGAGATGCTTATAACAGTTTCCACTACGAAAATTTGTCTCGAAACCTGGCAGAAAATCCAAAGAGATTCTGTTAGTATGTGAAGTATGTGAAGTATGTTAGCGGCAAGAAACAATCAGTGCCTTCTCTACGTGATGGCAATGGAGATACTATCGAAGACAGTGCTGCCAAAGCAGAGTTACTAAACACAGCCTCTCGAAATGCCTTCACAAAAGAAGATGAAGTAAATATTCCAGAATTCAAATAGAGACCAGCTGCCAACGTCAGTAACGTAGAAGTAAATATCTTCGGTGTAGTGAACAACTTAAATCGCTTAATAAAAGCAAGTCTTCTGGTCCAGACTGTATAGCAATTAGATTCCTTTCGAAGTGTGATGATGCATTAGCTCCATATTTAATAATCATATACAACCGTTCACTCGACGAAAGATCGGTTCCCAAAGACTGGAAATTTGCACAGGTCACACCAATATTCAAGAAATGTAGTAGGAGTAGTCCACTACATTACAGACCCACGTCGTTAACATCAATATGCAGCATGATTTTGGAGCATATATTGTGTTCAAACATTATGAATTACCTCGTAGAAAACTGTATTGACACACAGTCAACATGGGTTTAGAAAACATCGTTCCTGTGAAACAGAAGTCGCTCTTTACTTACGTGAAGTGTTGAGTGCTATTGACAAGGGATTTCAGATCGATTCCATATTTCTGGATTTCCGGAAGGCTTTTAACACTGTACCACACAAGCGGCTTGTAGTGAAATTGCGTGCTTATGGAATATCATCTCAGTTATGTGACTGGATTTGTGATTTCCTGTCAGAGAGGTCACAGTTCGTAGTAATTGATGGAAAGTCATCGAGTAAAACAGAAGTGATTTCTGGCATTCCCCGAGGTAGTGTTATAGGCCCTTTGCTGTTCGTTATCTATATAAACGATTTGGGAGACAATATGAGTAGCCGTCTTAGGTTGTTTGTAGATCACGCTATTGTTTATCGACTAGTAAAGTCATTAGAAGATGAAACACAAATTTCAAAACGATTTAGAAAAGATATCTGAATGGTGTGAAAATTGGCAGTTGACCCTAAATAATGAAAAGTGTGTCATCCACATGAGTGCTAAAAGGAATTTGTTAAACTTCGGTTACATGATAAATCAGTCTAATCTAAAAGCTATAAGTTCAACTAAATACCTAAGTATTACAATCATGAACAACTTAAATTGGAAGGAACACACATGAAATATTGTGGGGAAGGCTAACCAAAGACTGTGTTTTATTGGCAGGACGGTTAGAAAATGTAACAGATCTACTAAGGGGACTGCCTACACTATACTTATCCGTCCTCTTATAGAATACTACTGCACAGTGTCGGATCCTTACCAGATAGGACTGACAGAGTACATCGAAAAAGTTCAAAGAAGGGCAGCACATTTTGTATTATCGGGAAATATGGGAGAGAGTGTCAAAGAAATGATACCAGATTTAGGCTGGACATCATTTAAAGAAAGGCATATTTTGTTGTGACGGAATATTCTCACGAAATTCCAATCACCAACTTTCTCCTTTGAATGTGAAAATATTTTGTTAACACCGACCTAAATAGGGAGGAATGATCACCACAATAAAATAAGGGAAATCAAAGATCGTACTGAAAGATGTAGGTGTTCGTTCTTTCCGCACGCTATTCGAGATTGGAATAATAGAGAATTGTGAAGGTGGTTAGATGAACCCTCTGCCAGGCACTTAAATGTGATTTGCAGAGTATCCATGTTTATAAATAGACATTCGAAATGTAGTGGCATTTTCTAATAAGGGAATGATCAGTTTGTACAGAATTACAGTTAATACGTAATATAGATATGGTTTTTTCATAACAACTTTCTCAATATTTCTGTTACAGCACATACATTGTGTATCCAGATGCGAGGAATACAAATAATAACACACAAAATAGACTATGTGTAGTCACACAAAAAACATTCACTTAGAATATAGATAAACAAGAATAGGATACATCACAAACGTACATGTTTGTAATGTTGTTACGTTACAACTTGGATAGCAGATTACCTTCGATGTGTCAACTCGACTAGCAATTTATGAATTTACTTTCTCTTGAATGGTTTGTTGTTCAAATTTAATGGTGGTACCAGCATGGTATTTAGTATTTTGTTACTCCCAGGTGTCTCAACTCAACCAACAATTTATGAATTTACTTTCTCTTAGATTGTTCATTGTCAAAATTTAACAATGCTACCAGCACAGTATTCAGAAAAAAGCAAAAACTGATGAACATGGTGTATTAAACCGAAAACTGTGAAGTACAGTGAAAAGTGTCGGAATCTAACATGATGGTGCGTGTTTTCCTTCTGTAGCCAATGGCAGTTTATTTTGGTCGACAAGACTTCAGGCCACATAGATACTAAGCTTGAAACGTGTTTTCAGCTACTTGATGTGGACACAGTTTGGAAACATCTTCTGAAACACGAACGTCTATCTATAGCAGTGTTGGTACAGATCAAAGGAAATGTTTCAATCCAGCTACTGCATGTCACCACTGCACGGTGAAAATGTATGCTTATATGTCGCATTGTGTGATCTGTTTTATAGAGTTGTTAGTGTTTTATTTTCTCTTGCTGTATGAAATTTTTCTGGGGAGTGGGTGGGGGGGTGGGGGGTGGGGGGGGGGGGGGGAGAAGAGGTGCAGTGGACATGGCAGTAGAGTGTCAAGCTGTCATTGTTGTACCAGGCTGGCAGCTGCTTGTGGAATATATGAAGAAAGTAGTAAAAGAACAGCAATAAAACTAGATGCTCTGCAGAAAACTGCTGCTACATTTGGTAGAATACTGAGAAAGACTGCATAGAAGACAAAATAAGGTGGATTCTCCTAGCGTGCTTCCAGATGTGAAATGTATACTCATGGCTGTGAAATTCATCTCCCGTTGACAAAAAACTAAGACTAACAAGATGTCTGGTTGTAATTGCTTTCCTAACATTTCTATCTTTTTCTAAATAACGGTGGTGCCATATTTTCCAGAAAACCAGGAAGTTTCATATCAGTACACACTCCGCTGCAGAGAGAAAATTTCATTATAGAGCTCTCTTACACACTCAGTTCCCATGTGAAGCAAGCTTTTCCCACCAGTTGTTCTATGGTGTGTTTTCGCTCACCAAAGATGATGATTGTATGCAACCAAACAAATAGATTTCTTAAAACTAATGTTACCAACTTTTATACAAACTACATATATTGCCAACTATATTACCAACTACTATACAAACCATCCATAAGATAATAATGTAGTTTTAAAACCAATTACGAAATTCTTTGATAAATGCAACCTTATTCTGTTAAAGTACGGAACACTGATAGATGCTTACGGCCTTCAGGTCACAAGTCACAATAAATAAATAAAAAAATAATGAATGGCAATGAAAATTCACTAAGAAATCTCCACACCGTAAATATGATGTACAAAAGATAAATGGCAATGAACAATTTACAAAAGAAATGCAAAATTTAAAACCACAAAATTGGCAACAACTGCAAGCAGGACTTTTAAATGCAGCTGAAACTGTAGCACCGCAAACAAGAACACGTAAACACCCATGGTGGACAGATGAGTGTGACCAACTGATAAATCTCAGACAACAGGTGTGGCAAAATTGGTTGTGCAACAAAAATCAAAAGACCCTGGAAGATCTCAAAGATACCAGGAAAACAGTCACAAAAGCAATACGTACAGTCCATAAACAACACGAAGACAAAAGATTGCAAGACATAGAAAATGATTTCAAGAAAAACAATTCCCGAAATTTCTACAGAGTATTCAAACAAAAATTAACAAAGTACTCTCCTCCATCACTCCAGTTCAAAAATGACCATGGGGAAATTGCTCATACCAACACCGAAAACTGTGAAATTCTTGCAAAATACTTTTCTAAATTACTGAATTGTGAAAAGCCTGCAGAAAAATTTGAGTTCCATCATACACAACGAAACCCAGACTCAAAGCCACCAAGTTTACAAGAGATTAAAGAGATAATTCAGTCACTGAAAAATAACAAAGCATCAGGATACCAAATCATCGCAGAATTATGGAAAAATGCAGGAGAAAATCTTATTGCAAAACTCAAAGAAATTACACATGAAATCTGGAAAACTGAAAAAATCCCCACAGATTGGAAGACTGCAATCATACATCCTCTGTACAAAAAAGGAAGTAAAACAGACCCCAACAACTATCGTGGAATCTCTTTATTGTCAATAACATACAAAATTCTGTCTAAAACCCTACTAAACCGCACAGAACCTCAGCTGGATTCAAAACTAGGCGAATACCAAGGTGGGTTCAGAAAAGGTCGATCTTGCGTAGAACAAATCCTTAACTTGAAAAACTCAATGAAATATTTACATAGTACTTCAAACAAAAGTTATGTCATCACGTTTGTCGACTTTAAAAAAGCATATGACAGTATAGACCGAGAATCCCTTTTTGAAGTATTAGCAGAATTTGGACTAGATCAAAAGACAACAAACATCATAAAAGAAACACTCACGGAGACCAAATCCAAAGTAAAATTTATGGGAGAATTGAGCACAGAATTTGAAATAGACATAGGAGTACAACAAGGGGATGTACTGTCCCCAGTGCTCTTCAATTGTACTCTTGAAAAAGTTGTTAGAGAATGGAAAAATGCAGGTGCACCAGCACACAGACTGGGACCAAGACATAAGGGCATAGAATTAGACTGTTAGCATTTGCTGATGACATGGCACTGATCGCACAAGACATTACCGATGCACAGAAACCGCTAGAATTATTACAAGAACAGGCAGCTAAAATAGGATTACAAATTTCATTTGAAAAAACAAAATTTATGACTGACGTCAAAGATGCACCTTCTGATCTCAAAAATGGTAATAACTACATCTCTCGAGTAAAAGAATTTAAATATTTAGGTGAATGGATTGCAGAAAATTGTAATGAAAAGAAATCTGACAGATCAAGAGTCTAGAAAATGGAGACGGCGTTTCAGTTAACAAAAAACATTTACAACAAAAAGAGTCTCTCGTGGAACTGCAAAATACGACACTATACAACAGTAATTAGACCCGAAGCTCTCTACGCATCTGAGACAGTAAACCTTCAACACAGAACACTAAAAGAGGAATTAGAAGTGAAAGAACGTAAGATAATGAGGAAAATCCTAGGACCAAGAACTAAAGATGGGGTACATTATCCAAAACCCAATGCAGAAATATATAAAAATATCTCCAAAATAACAGACACAATGCGCATGAGAAGAATCCAATTCATGGGGCACTTAGAAAGAATGGACTCAAACAGGTTAACACACAAAATCCATACATTTTTAAAGAACAAAACTAAAAGACCGAACTGGTACAAACAGACAGAAAAAGACCTGAGAGAATTAGGGTCTCCAAATCTACATGATAGAAATGAAATCAGAAAAATCACAAACACGCGGGGTTTTGAGGAAGAAGAGAGAAAAACTAACCGACATACATGGTCTACGCAACGAAAGCTAGCCCATTCGTTGTTTATGAAGGAATACTGGGCGAAAAGGAAGGCCAACAAATGTTGATTACGCATGGTCCTAAGTGATCCATCCGCGAAGAAGAAGAAGAAGAAGAAGAATGACAATGATGTTGTGTATTGTGTTTGCATGAACCTTCAAGTATTAATAATGCAGCAACACATATTACACTTTCCTCGTCTCTAGACATGACCTGGCAGACAATACAAAAACAATGCCTGGTACCCATGGCTGTTCCCTTTAATTGTTGGTATGTCTGGCCTTCAAAAGTGAAGAAGTTGTATGTCAGGATGAAGCTGGGTAAGGTAATGAGGAAAGAGGTTTTAGGTAGGGTGGCAGGTGATCGGCGTGAAAGGAAGTGCTCCATCGCAGCGAGGCCCTGGACATGCGGAATATTTGTGTATAAGGAAGTGGCATCAATGGTTACAGGGATGGTTTCTGGGGGTAATAGGATTCCAGGCGTTCGAGAAAGTGGTTGGTGTCTTTGGTAAAGGATGGGAGACTGCATGTAATGGGTTGAAGGTGTTGATCTACGTAGGCAGAGATACGTTCTGTGGGGGCTTGGTAACCAGCTACAATGGGGGGTTACCAGGATGGCCCCCTCGTACGCCAACCTATTCATGGGTCGCTTACAGGAAGACTTCTTGGTTACCCAGGCCTGCCAACCCAAAGTTTGGTACAGATTTATTGATGACATCTTCATGATCTGGACTCACAGTGAAGAAGAACTCCAGAATTTCCTCTCCAACCTCAACTCCTTTGGTTCTATCAGATTCACCTGGTCCTACACCAAATCCCATGCCACTTTCCTTGACGTTGACCTCCATCTGTCCAATGGCCAGCTTCACACGTCCGTCCACATCAAACCCACCAACATCAAACGGTCCCTTCCCTACAGCCTAGGTCTTCATGGCAAACAAATCTGCTCCAGTCCGGAATCCCTGAACCATTACACCAACAACCTGAAAGCAGCTTTCACATCCCGCAACTACCCTCCCGACCTGGTACAGAAGCAAATAACCAGAGCCACTTCTTCATCCCCTCAAACCCAGAACCTCCCACAGAAGAACCACAAAAGTGCCCCACTGTGATAGGATACTTTCCGGGACTGGATCAGACTCTGAATGTGGCTCTCCAGCAGGGACACGACTTCCTCAAATCCTGCCCTGACATGAGATCCATCCTTCATGAAATCCTCCCCACTCCACCAAGAGTGTCTTTCCGCCGTCCACCTAACCTTCGTAACCTCTTAGTTCATCCCTATGAAATCCCCAAACCACCTTCCTTACCCTCTGGCTCCTACCCTTGTAACCGCCCCCGGTGTAAAACCTGTCCAATGCACCCTCCCACCACCACCTACTCCAGTCCTGTAACCCGGAAGGTGTACACGATCAAAGGCAGAGCCACGTGTGAAAGCACCCACGTGATTTACCAACTGACCTGCCTACACTGTGAAGCTTTCTATGTGGGAATGACCAGCAACAAACTGTCCATTCGCATGAATGGACACAGGCAGACATTGTTTGTTGGTAATGATGATCACCCTGTGGCTAAACATGCCTTGTTGCACGGCCAGCACATCTTGGCACAGTGTTACACCGTCCGGGTTATCTGGATACTTCCCACTAACACCAACCTGTCAGAACTCCGGAGATGGGAACTTGCCCTTCAGTATATCCTCTCTTGTCGTTATCCGCCAGGCCTCAACCTCCGCTAATTTCAAGGTTCCGCCGCTCATACCTCACCTGTCTTTCAACAACATCTTTGCCTCTTCACTTCCGCCTCGACTGACATCTCTGCCCAAACTCTTTGCCTTTACAAATGTCTGCTTGTGTCTGTGTATGTGCGGATGGATATGTGTGTGTGTGTGTGTGCGCGCGAGTGTATACCTGTCCTTTTTTCCCCCTAAGGTAAGTCTTTCCAGTCCCGGGATTAGAATGACTCCGTACCCTCTCCCTTAAAACCCACATCCTTTCGTCTTTCTCTCTCCTTCCCTCTTTCCTGATGAAGCGACCATTGGTTGCGAAAGCTAGAATTTTGTATGTATGTGTTTGTTTGTGTTTCTATCGACCTGCCAGCGCTTTCGTATGGTAAGTCACATCATCTTTGTTTTTATATATATAATAAAAAAGGTTTTACTTACATGAGCTTTCAGAGCCAGTGGCTCCTTCTGTCAGCAGAAGAGTTGAAGGGGAAGGAATATGGGTGAAGGAAAAGGATCTGGAGAGGTTTAGGAAAGTGGGTAGAGTTGGAAAAGCCGCCCACAGTACCCCAGATAAGAGGAGACTTTATTGGATGGGATGAGAAGGAAAGACTGATTGTTGGGGACTGCACCGGACAAGAATTGAAAATCTGGGATCCTAAAGGTGGAAGACAGGATAATATGCAAGACGGAGATTACTGCTAAAAAATTGTGCACGAGTTAAGAATGAAAAGGTAAGTGCATTGTATGTAACAGAGTTGGGAGGGGAATGGTGAAAAATAGACAGGTCAGAAAATGAAAGGTGTTGAAATCTAAAATGGAGTGAAGAAAGGAGTAGTTACTGTGAAGAAATACTGAGATGGAAAAAATTAACATAAATGAAAGATGGATGGCGGGAACCAAAGATGTGTTGTAGTGCTGCAGCAGGGACAGTCACAAGGGTAGGAGCCACAGGTAGGGAGATGGGTACAGAAGGAGCATTGGGTCTGTCAAGGATATTGTGGAGACAGGGAGGGCAATGGAAAGCTGTTCTAGGTGTGGTGGGCAAAATCTCAGACAGAATGGATCTCATTTCAGGGAGTGATTGTAGGAAGTCATAGTCTTGTTGAAGTAGCTAGTTAATACATTCAAGACCAGGATAATACTGTGTGACAATTGGTGTGCTCCGAAGTCGGTTTTGGAGGAATCAGCAGTATCTGTATTGGATGTGATGGCCAAGGAAATCTGTTTTCAAACTATGCTGGTGGGGCAATTGTGTCCAGTTAAGACGGAGGTGAGAATGGTGATATATTGCTGTAAAGAGTCTGCGTCTGAACGAATATGTTTGCCTTGAATGCCAAGGCTGTATGGGCGGCAACATTTGACATGGAAAGGGTGCCAACTGTCAGAATGTAAGTACTGTTGTTTGTTAGTAGGTTTAATGTGGACAGAAGTGTGTAGGTGACCTTCGTTGAGGATGAGATCGACATCAAGGAAAGTGGCATGGGATTTGAAATAGGACCATGTGAAATTTAATTGGGAGAAGGTATTTAGAGATTCCAGAAATTTAAACAGGACAGCCTCACCATAAGTCCATAAGGCAAAGAGGCCATCAATGTATCTAAACCAAACCAGGGACTGAAGGCTTTCAGATCCCAGTAAAGCCTACTTCAAGCAACCCACGAGAAGGTTAGCATAAGAAGGAGCCACCTGTTTACCACGGCTGTACGCCCTGATCTGTTTGTATGTCTGCACATCAGAGGTGAAGTAGTTGTTGGTAAGTATAAAGTTGGTTAAAGTGAGCAGGAAGGATGTCATAGGTTTGGAATCAGATTGGCGCTGACTGAGGAAACGTTAAGCTGCAGACAGACCATTTATGTGGAGGCTGTTGGTAAAGAGGGATGTGGCATCAGTGGTGACAAGCAACTGTTCAAGGCAGGGTTCTATGTCAGGTTCACTGTTGGAAAGTTTTGGGATTGGGTTGCAAAGATTTATTTCCAGTTCACATTATGTGTGAAGGAAAGAAGGACCTTCACCAAAATGCGGGTTTAGGGCTGAAAGTGAGAGACCCTGTGATAATATAGATAATTCAGGAGGGGAGAGTGTGTTAGACTAGAGGTTGGGAACACTGTATTGTTGTGACTGGTTCTTGTGCTCATGAGTTGTTATTGGTCTGGTGGGCAGTAGTGAAGGCTGTGGGATGTTGAGGAGGTTGGTCAAGTTCGGTTTGTACTAGAGGAGTGATGGTTGATGGTGTGGTTGTTTAAGGGAGCTGCAGAGGGACAGGAAGGGAAACACCACTGTTGAGGTAGTTTAGAAGGTGGGATAGCTTTTTGAGGCAAAGTCCAGCATGTTGTTACAGTTTGAAGTTGACTTAGGAGATACCATCCAAGGCAACATGAGGGGCAGATAACTGCAGGATTTTGTAGGAGGAGAGAAATAGGGTGGAGGGGAAATTGGCATATTAGGCGTACAGGTCACAGTAAGTGCAAGAGGTGGCTATATTTGAAACTGTAAAAAAGCCTGATGTAGAATAAGATTACACCCAGAAACAGGGACTCTGTGTCAGGCCCTGGGAAGTAACTCCAATGGATGAGCTGGTTTCAAGATACAGAATGTGGGACCATAGTTTTGATAGTGCAAAAGCATGTTTTCTCAACGAATGGATGTAATACATGATGGCATACATATGGCAAGAGAGGACAGTTCGGAGTTTCACAAATGGTGGGAGTGGCAAAAAAGTGAAGCAGAGTGTGGAAAAGGATAGGAAAATGGAAGAATAGCAAGGAAAAAATCCAGAAAAATCAGATAAATTTGTACGAACTCGAATTTCTCACCAGCAAAATGGGCTATATGATATGAAGAAAGAAAAAGTCGATAAGAAAAGTTGTCAAAAGAGAGAACATTTTAAAAACTGTGCAATCAAAAGAGAAAGTCATGGGAGAAAATGTAAACTACTTTGCTTGACAAATAAAGTAATCTAGGAGATAGAAGTAAAAGTTGATCAGAGTAGTTTGGCACAAATCAAACACACAAATGTGAAAGAATTACCTATAAACAAGGTAAGTGGAGGGCAGAAAAGAAAATAGCTGTCAAATTTGCAAATAAATCGGCAAAAGATGATCGTGAGAAGGCCCTGCAGTGTAGTGAATCCTAAACAAATTATTGTAGGCAACTTCGTAAAAACGTGTCTACGAGCACAGGTATTAGTACTCCTAACCCTGTGACCTTCCCCGCTGCGAGACTTTGCCTATGCACCCCACTACCACCACCTTTACCAGCCCTGTAACTGGTAAAACATGTACTATTAAAGGGAGAGCCACCTGTGAAATGACACGCATCATATACCAGTGTTAATGTGAACACTGGTCGGCCTCTTATATTGGTGTGACTAGCACCATGTTATCAGTAAGGGGGAACGGACATATGTATACTGGCAACACACAACATCCTCTTGCACAGCATGCTCTACAACATGGCAGTCTTTACCTCAGTGCCTGTTTCACTACACACACCATCTGGATTCTTTCCCCAGACACCAGTTTCTCACAACTCTGCAGGTGGGAACTACATGTCCTTGGTTCTCGCCACCTACCTTACCTTCATTTACATTAATTTCTTCTGTCTCAGTATTTCTTCACAATAACTACTCCATTCTTCACTCCGTTTTACTTTTCTACGTCTTTCATTTTCGGACCTGTCTATTTTTCGCCATGCCCATCCCACCTCTGTTGCATACAATGCACTTAGCTTTTCACTCTTATTAACTTGTGCACAATGTTTTAGCAGTAGTGTCTGTCTTGCATATTATGCTGTGTCCCACCTTTAAGCTCTCAGGTTTTCAAATCTTGTCTGGTGCAGTCTCCAACTATCGGTTTCTCCTTCTCATACTAACTGGTAAGACTTCCCTGACCTGGGGTTCTGGGTGACTTTTCCGAACTCTACCCCTTTCATTAACCTATCGAGATCCTTTCCCTTTCTGTTGGAAGAAGGAGCCACTGGCTCCAAAAGCTTGTGGAAGTAAAACTTTTTTTTTTTCAAGTGCGTGTTCTCCTGCCACTGCTTGATGAGTAGATTTTTTATTTAGCCACTTACATTATACTGTCACAAATTGATTATTTTCGTTGTTAAACTCAATGAAAAGTTAAGGCAGAACTAGAAAATATTTTTAATAATCATTTTGAAGTGTTGTGGAGAAAATAGGACCAAGCTGATCATTAGAAATGTCAAGGTTGTGTATGAAAGAGGCGATACCTATCAATTTGATAAAACTGAAATTCAACCCACCTTTCCTACTGAAATTAGGAAAATAATAAATTCACTCAAAAGGTAAAGCTTGTATGGAATTGATATCATTTCCAAGACAGTACTAAAAGAGTGTTCCCAACCCGGTACATAGGATTCTCAGCCACTCGTGTAGTAGCTCACTGAAGCAGGGCATTTTTCCAGGTAGACTGGAATATGCTATTGTTAAACCATTGCATAGAAAAGGGGATAGGTCTGATGCTAACAATTACTGCCCAATCTCACTTCTGACAGCTTTATCCAACATTCTTGAAAGAGTGATGTATTCAAAAGTAGGTTCTTATATTTGTAAAAATGAAGTACTTACAGAATATCAGTTTGGTTTTCAGACTGGCTTTTCAACAGAAAATGGTATATGTGCTTTCGCTGATCAACTATTAAATGCTCTGAATAAAAGAACATCACTCATTGGGATTTTTAGTGACCTCCCAAAGGATTTTGCTGTGTGAATCATGAAATTATTCTAGATAAGCTTAAGTATTGTGCTATGAGAGGACAGTGCACAAATGGTTTAATTCATATTTAACTGGAAGAATGCAGAAGGTTGAAATTAACAGTACAGATAGGCTGCAGAAATCAGCAGAGTCCTCTAACTGGGGAGGTATCAAGAATGGTGTCCCACAGTGTTCAGACTTGGGTGCCTTACTGTTCTTAATATATGTTAATGACTTGTCACTCTTATGTTCACGAGGATGCAAAGCTACTGCTATTTGCTGGTAATACAAGTATAGTAATCAAACCCAACAAACAAAAATTAGCTGAAGAAATTGTAAATAATGTCTTTCAGAAAATCATTAAGTGGTTGTTCTTTGCAAATGGACTCTCACTAAAATTTGAAAAAATGCAGTATATACCGTTGTGTACAGTAAATGGCATAACACCTTGATAACTATAGACTTTGAACAGAAGTCTGTTGCCAAGACAAAATATTCAAAATTTCTGGGTGATGTGAAATTGAATTGGAAGAATCACATTGATGATCTGCTGAAACATATAATTTTGGTGATAAATGTATCAGTAAATTAGCCTACTATGCCTGTTTTCATTCACTGCTTTCATATGGCATCATATTTTGGGGTAGTTCATCATTAAAAGAAAAAATAACCATTGCACAAATGCATGTAAGCAGAATAATAGCTGGAGTCCACCCAAGATCACCTTGCAGGGATCTATTTAAGGAACTTGGGATATTCACAGTGCCTTCACAATACATATATTCACTTATGAAATTTGTTATTAATAACCCATCCCAATTCAAATTTACCAAATAGCATTAAAAGTCTGACAGATAGCCAATCAAATGTAAAAACCAATTAAAACAATTTCTGAATAACAACTCCTCCATCTCAATAGATGAGTTTTTAGATAAGAAGTGTGACCAAGGTGCGGATTTCTATCGTCAATGAAGTGAATGATTGATACAAAATTCCAACCATTATTTACAGAAACTTGGTACCCGTGTTGAAAAATAATGCCATGGATCTGTGTGTCATTTTGGAGTGTAGTGCAGCATTAAGTAAAAATTGGTCTACTTTAATGATACATAACTTACTTTTAGAAGTCCTTGTACGTTCCTCCAGCAGTAATGAAAATAAAATAAGGTTCATCATATCCACTGAATGATCTAAAGTTATGTATTTAACAACATTCCTTTCTTTTTTGCCTCAGATTTTTAATTTTAAGTTCAGACACACCTTTGTGTGTGTTGTAATCCTTACTATAAAGTCTAGTATCAACAGTGCACTAACTATTTTCTGCAAATCCGCAGGATTAGCAGATCTCCACCCATCTGCAATTAGAGGATCAGACAATTTGCTGAATGAGAGAGGGAAAGTGACACCTGGTAAGTTGTATACTTATATTGTATACTTAAAGTTACCTGGTGAACTGTAATAGTTACAGTACAAGTAGACAAGGCTCAATACATTTCGTACCTTTAAATTTTGCTATCATCTTGCAATATCTAATCTAAAATCTAATGGTTGTAGGGTTGCTTTACCTATACAATGTAAAATTGCCTTCATAGAATACAAACAGATTCCTGCAAACCAGGAAAACAGTTGCTCATTCAGTTCTGTACCACATTTTATGTGAGACTTCATTGTGGTGACTACCTTACCACATTTTGTGTCGTCAAGTAATGCACTTGTAAGTGAAGATAAGGCTATTCAGCAGCTGTTTGAGATACTGAATGATTCAATAAAGGCAGACATTTTAGATACTGTTTCGTGGATGAAATATGTTTAAACTATGGTTTTCATGATTAATTTGGAGCTGATATGACAAAGGTAGAGTAAGGCATACTACCACCAATTGGACATAGTTAAACTGTAGTTCATTTACTGAGTCTCCTTTGATTTGTATTTGTGGAACATGCATTACAGAAAGATAACTATAACAAGGAAGCCTATGAAGATAATTCTAAGTACATAGGGATTTCAAAAAGTCAGTTACACGTGTCATCCTATGCTAAGACCATTGTGGGGCAGGGGGGGGGGGGGGGTGCATTGTCAGAAGAGAGTACATATTACAGGTTTCCTGCAGGCACAGCTCTGCAGTTGTGTGGATAACAGGTACATCACTGTGTGGGAATGAAATAGCGTGAAAACTGGAAACATAATCCAAAGTTTAAATACCTATGACAGTAAAATTCTTGTTGGTGAAATATCTAAATTGCACACAGATTCACTGTGAAAGTTGGGCGATATATGGACCAAATACAGCAGTCTCTCCGGCCGTAATGAAATTGTGCCGACAATTGACAAAGGCTGCGCAGATGAGAGTGATGATAATTGAGATGTCCAGATGTTGCACCTTGCAATTTCCATCTTGTTGGCAAGCTAAAAGAAAACCTGGGTGGTTTTTCCAATGAGGAGAGCATTCACACAACAGTTCACAAATGGTTCTGTGACCAAGGTGTGGATTTCTATTGTCAAGGAATTGAATGATTGATACAAAATTCCGACCATTGTTTACAGGAACTTGGTGACTGTATTGAGAAATAATGTCATGGTTCTGTGTTTCACTTTGGAGTGTAGTGCAGCATTCAATAAAAATTGGTGTATTATAATAATGTATAACTTACTTTTTGAAGTCCTTCTATGTTCCTCCAACAGTAATGAAAGTAAAATAAGGCTCATCATTTAAAATTACATCTTAACAACATGACTTTCTTTTTTGTCTCAGATTTTCAATTTAGGTTCAGACACATGTTTGTTTGTGTTCTAATCCTTCCTGTATAGTCTGGTATCAACAGTGCTCTAAATATTTTTTTACAAATCCACAGGATCAGCAGATCTCCGTCCATCTGCAATTAGAGGATCAGGCAGTTTGCTGAAAGAGAGAGGGAAAGTGACAGCTGGTAAGTTGTATACTTCAAGTTACCTGATGAACTGTATACAGTGCAAGTACACAAGGCTCAAATACACCTTGCACCTTTAAATTTTGCTATCATCTTGCAATATCTAGATCAAAAATGTTATGAGTGTAGGGTTGTTTTCCCTTTACAATGTAAAATTTCCATCGTAGAATAAAAACAAATTCCTACAAACCAGGTTAACAGTTGCTCATTCTGTTCTGTACTATATCGTATGTGAGAGTTCATTGTGGTGACTATGTTACCACATTTTGTGTCATTAGGTAATGCACAGATCTCCTTATAGTGATCACTCCGAAGTGTTGAATAAAGTAAAACCACAGATTATCCCATTTCTTCACTGGACTAATCAACAGTTCTTTAAGACAGTTAATGATTCAATGATGACAGACATTGTAGGTACCTTTGACAGTTTGTGTTGTCCTTCAGTGTTTTTGTGCCTGATATCACCACCAGACACTTGGACATGTTATATTTGGAGACTTGAATGTTTCACATAAATAATAATTCAGAAAATAATCCCCTTGACATAACATGAAATCGGTGGTTGTTACAGAATGTTGCGAATCTTGACATTTCCCCCAGTTTTGTGTAACAATGTAAATCTGGGGACATTCATTTACTGGTATTGGTAGCTGATATTGTGTAATGATGTAACTGGTCTCAGTTTATTTTTTGTTAGTTTTTTATGAATTACCTCAAGGATGTGGTTTTGCGTATCATTTTTAAAATAACCATCAACTTTCTGCATAAAGAACTCATGTCCTAGATGTGACTTCAAATGAAGATAACCTTTCTCCAATTTTTTGGTTCATTTTCATAGCAAATTGTACCAAAACTTCTACTTTCATGTAGAAATCGTTAATATTAGAACTGCTGATGGACCATTTTTGTCCCACTAAATAAATTAAGCACTGCCAATTACCATACATTGTAGATAGCCTTATTTGTGTCTGCTGCTACAATGTGGATATGAAACTGTAAGTGCAGCATGTAAATGTTCTTCAGGAGAATTCTGATTGTCCTCCATACATGTAAAGTTGTTATCAGTGATTTTCTCTTCTGTGGTTGGATTTCGTTTATTCATGAACTTACTCTCAAACACATTCAAAAATGCACAGAAACAGAGGCATGTAATATGTTGAGAAATGATGAGTGGTCATTACCACTAGAAGAGTTGATGCAGTCCTTATCTTGCATGTGCCACTGAATCCAAAGGAATAGAATTGGAACTGGCTGATCAGAGCATCAGGTAATATTATTTTACAAATCTGTAATGTCACGTAATCACTTCGGTGAAATCATGAGGTTCCTCAGATCTGATTTGAGCCCAACGCAGTTGGAGTTACTAAAAAGTGCCAGTTTTTGCTTCCTCTCAGCTGTATAGTAGGATTCATCATATATTTGTGGCGATGATCGGTTGTTCTTGTTCAGGTACAGATTTTGATTCACTCAGTTTGTGGGTTTAAAACTTGACAAGAATAAGCAAAAATACTGGATGGCTCTCAATAAAGATTCCAAATATATGCTAAATGCTTTCCCATAATTTGGTAATGATGAAACTCGTTCTGGTGATGAACATCTTATTGAATTTAAAATGAAGAAACTTTTTGATCCAAACCTAAATAAAGAAAGGAATGTGACCACTACTTCACCTCAGTTTCACTAGCATGACATCTTAAAACAAAGTGATAAAACTTGCTTGGTGTAGTAAATGAAATTAAAGGCAAGTTCCTGAATGCATGAAGGAAGCTATGGAGGAGCTATACAACACTAACCTTCAAAAATGAAAATATGATCCTTGCATCCAGCTGTACACATTGGAACTGACACAAAGTCAAAGTGTGACACAGTGACATGTTACAGTGAAACTAAGTAAAGAGTAGATGCTGTTGACATGATGGCCTGCAAGTATTGAAAGATGGTGGAAGAAGTGGTGCCCTGTTAATACTTTTTATAGTGATTCAGCAGGCATCAATGCTTGGGTAATCTACAGAGCAGTAACAAATATCAAAACAAGAAGATGAGATTTCCTTCTGAAGGTCATGGAGAAACTTGCCAAAGGCTATGCATGAACTAGGACCAGTACTCTTAACGCTATTCACATTGAATCATCAGACATAAGTGAATGTCACAGCAACTACCAGGTATGAGAATCTTGCAAAGAAGGGAAAAGTGTTTAGAAATGTGCATTGAGTGCCAAACCAGTATGCAAGAACTGAGTTGTTACAGTTTCCTATCCCTGCAGATCACAAAGCTCTATCTACAGGCAGACAACAGTGCCCTTTAGGTATCTAAAAGAACATATTTGCTTACACAAACTATCAAAATATCAATAATTGTACTGAAAACTTTTTGACTTGACTTTATTTCTATAAAAATACAAAATTCTGTCATGATATTGTGACAAATTTTCAAGTATTTCCATATTTAAATTGAATTGGATAAAAATTAAGACAATATTCCTTTGTATTTTGCTGTATTAGAATTTTCTAACTAATACGAAAGTATCTATCATGACTGTATTTGATGTTTAGAATTAAAACAAAGTAACAGACAATTGGAGTGACCATTTCTTACAAAACAACTCATCTCCTAAAATACAAAGTTGAAGAACAAACTGCAGACAGATGAACTAGAGATGGGACTTGTCCCTGCATTGGTATCAGGGGCTTCGAAAAATCTGACAGTTCCAGTGCTGATGCAGTCACTCAGTTAACCTGCATATTTTCATAGTATGCTAGTATAAGTAGGAAAACCACCACATACGGTACTTTCATTTTACAAACGTGCAAATCAGCGTGTCACATGCTCAGTTTTCTTCTGTCAGCCATTTGCAGTATGTGATCTTGCAGGTGCCATTTTGGTTTACATGTTTGTGCAGCTATAGTGCAATATTTGATGGTTTTTGTATTTATGCTTGCTCATTATGACAATATGCTGTTTAATTTATGCACCAGATTGAAAGTCTGTCAAAAACACATCATTTTTTATGTTTTGCCGTGCAAAAATCAGGAAATGTTACATCAGCAGATATAACAGTACCTCTATTCCAAGTTAAGCATTGGATAATAGCTTCATTATTAGAAAATAAAGATTTAGTGATGAAATGGGAAGCTTATGGAAAACATGAAGACAAATGTTTCAGGCTCAGGTGGAGGAAGCACTGAAAAAAACTCTGTGTTGCATCTTCAAACTAGGCTGCAGCTGTTAAGGGGCTCCAGAAAGGCTCAAAATCATGAAAAGTTCAATTTTTACTTTTTTGCGTTTTCTGAACCTGCAGACTATTACCTTTTAATAGATATATAATTTTTTCAATTCCGAAGACTACAACTATTTTTAAATTTTTTTTGAAATGTGTTCTACATGGGCGTGACCCACTGTGGCGCTGTTAAACTGCTGTCAAATGGTGTTATTATTAACGTCCGTGTTCATCAGGTACATTTTAGTGATGTGAGATAAAGTATGTGTTGTGGCTAACCTGTGATGGTTCAATATATATCGCTGGTGTGATTGTCGATTGTTTCATGTTTATTTACTCTGTCGTTATCTCGAAAATATTTGTAATTAATTCTGTTTCTTGAGTCTCTGTTTTGTTGAAGTATAATAATGAGTAAAAGTAAAGTTATTAGAAATCCTCTGAAGGCTTTTAAGAAAAGGAGAAATGTTGGAAAGCCAAAGGTATGTGTTATTACTGTAAACAATAAAGACGATAATCAAGTGAGTGAACCTAACCTCTCAAGTACACCTGCCCACAGCAGTCAAAGTGGGAAAGAAAATACTTCACAGAAGAAGCTTGGTTCAATGAGTGAAAACTATGAATGTTTTATGGGCGAATTGGATGTGAATGAAATATTTGATATGTCAGTTCTCAAAGGAATTTTTTCAAACTGTGTAAGATGTATTCATTGTAGTGGAGTTGGTCTGGAACTCTCCATAATAAAGCACGTAGGACTTGCTAGTGAAATACAACTGAAATGTGATAAGTGTTCATACACGACCACCTTTTGGAACAGTGTTGCAGTAACTGCAAGTGAAGAAAATGGTAGCAAAATCTACGAACACAACAACGAGCGATGCTTGCTTTAGACAAGGAACGCCTTCGGGCTGCAGACAGGGCTGTAAAGAGTCTAGAAATACAAGCAAGAGTAAACAGGAGGAGGAACAAGAGGAAGCTGGAGGAGGAGTTTGCAGAGGATGAAGATAATCCATCCTATGGACCTGGAATGCACTAAAAAGTTAATCCAATCTTTGTCGCTCGATTCCCAAAACTTTTATTTTCTCATACTAATTACATGTTTTCTAAGGATCTTCCAAACATATTTGTTTCAAACTTTCAGTAAATGTTACACAGTACCTTCTGCATAATTTAACACAGCCTTTTTCCAAAAAACTGTATATTTTTGAATATATAAATAAAAAATTGCAAAAAAATGTTGTGAATTTTCATTACAATTGAAAAAAAATCATCTTTAATAACTGAACTAAAATTTTGTAAAATCCCTGTGTTAAGTTGTAGCCCATATTCCAATAAATAATCTGTAAAAAGTTCAACTTCCTACCTCAAATACTTTGTGAGGAAAGATGTAATTTATAAGCGTTATTTTAACATTGCAAGTATAGGGCGTTCCGGAGCCCCTTAAAGCCACAAATTCATGCATGTCTGTTCACAGTCCAAGGTTCCTCTTCCAACACTGAGATGATAGCGATGAACTCTATTAGTGGTGATATGGCAAAGAGTTTGTGAAGTATACTTTCAGTGGCAGGTTTCAGCAGTGTAAATATTTTGAAGAGCTACAGATCTGTGCAGACTTTAGCCATAAACCAACTGCCTTTGTTATCAGGAAATGTAGACATTGTACATTAGATTATTGGTGGACAGATATAGTTACTTTTTTAACATCACTAGGGACATTGTTGAATTTCTGTTCATGTGCTGAAAGACAGTTCGTCTTCCATTTTGAAATGTAGATTGGAGTGGTTGTTTTCATACTGCCATGGAGTTTGATGTATTAGTGGACTAATGTCTCGGACGAGAACTTTGAAGTTACAACAACGTTGTTGTCTGAAAACCTTTGAACCTTTCAACACTGTACAGTTGCAGAGTTACTTCTGTAATTGATTACATTTAATAGGTTGAACATGAATCTTTCTTTTTCTCAATATGCAAATTTGATGTCAATAAGTATAATTTATAAGTATATTTTCATTTTCAATGTAACAGTGGAAAAACATGAAATAAGACAGAAATAATGAACTTGACCATAAAATAAAACAATGTTTTCCTGTCTGTAGTTCATCCGACAGATATGGCAGTTATAAAATCGCCAATAAGGGATGCATGTTAGGGTTGTTTTTTGACCCACTTTTTGGGTCATTTACATCAAATTGCCCCTCACATTTACTGTTGAGGATAAAATCACCAAAGAGGCGAGAACAAATACAATCCTTGCTCAAATAGAGTAGTGGTGTAGAGACAATAAATTGTCCATAGCAGTTAACAAAACAATGTACATGCTGATGGAGGTAAACTTTCCACAAATTGGAACCTCCTTCATAGTGTCACAAGATAATTCTATGTATGCATGTGGAATACATATAACTAGTGGTATACCTAGACAAAAATTAATCTTGCAACAGCATTTCACAAATGCAGCACTAAAAGCAGCTTAAGTGCTGCATAAGTTAGTAACAGAAACTGTCCCTACAGACTGCCGCTGCTGATCGGAACCTACCATAATGCTATATTTATGGCCATCACCAACTGTGCAGTTTGTGTCTAGATGCAACACCTTTGCTAAGCTCAAAAGTGGGAATATCTTGTTCAGAGTATAAAGGGGTTTGCTGATAAGGCTTACTGGAGTACCTGTAACTACTGCTGCTTGTGATTTTAAATATATTCTCAATAGATATTGCTGCCAAGTAGGTTGCTGGCTAATTTTGGGTCAAGAAATCTGAGCTGGAAAGTGTGAAGTCTTGATGTGGCCATGAAGGTTGAATGAGATGGAAACAGGACTGGGCGCATTGTAGCAAGTAATGATGTGGATGATATTTTTGTGCATGTGGAGGGGGAGAGAGAGAGAGAGAGAGAGAGAGAGAGAGAGAGAGAGAGAGAGAGGGGGGGGGGGGGGGGGATCATGTAGCACCCATTAAATTAAATTACTTGATATTGAACAGCATGCTGTTCAGCTGATATCTAGGGAGTATTTAGCTACTGTTTGGTTGTGGCCCATCTTCCTAGTGAATGGTTGCTTTGTGGTCACATAAACAAAGAACACTCAATTTTATAGATGACATGGGTGCTTTCCAAGGCATCGTTGCTTTTGAGTGGGTAGAAAATGTCACTGATAGATCTGCGGTAGAAAATGGCAGATAGCAATATGAGACCAATCCATTTTTTTTTATAAGTACGTAGACCTGTTTATTTCTACAATGGTTTACATCAGTTTATTTCTTGAACATTTAGCTATTTTTTGACATAGTCACCATTTCTGTCGATGCATTTTTGTAGACGCTGAGGTAGTTTTCTTATACCCATGTCATACCAGCTCGCCACCATGCTGTTCAGAAAGTTATGAACCTCTTCTTTCACCTTGTCGTAGGAGCTGAATTGCTTTCCAGCCAAATGTTCTTTTAACCTAGGGAATAGGTGATAGTCACTGGGTGCCAAGTCAGGATTATAGGGTGGGTGGGTGATTATATTCCACTGAAACTATTGTAGGAGAGCAACGGTTTGCCGAGCGATGTGTGGGCGAGTGTGAATGTGTATGCCCTGGCTCAAAATTCATCTTCTCTGGTTCTGAATTGCCCGTTTGAGTTTTTTCAGAGTCTCACAGTACTGGTCAATGTTAATTGTGGTCCCAGCGATTCAGTTATTATCCTTCTTTTCACAACTACCTCCACCCATACATATTCTGTCAGACAATCTTTATTAGTTTAGTCCCACAAAACTAAGCCAACCTTACTGAAGAGTCCATAAGCTACCTGTCCACAGTTAAATATTTTTTCTGTGGAATTCCTAATTGCTACATCCCAACTTGAAAATTGAAACCTGTGCCACACAGACTCACAGTCACAACCTGTCAGCCTCATATATTCATTGTGTGATACCATTGCTTCACCATTACCTCCATAAAATTTTGCAGCCAGCTTCTCATGACTATTATGCTGTGCCCAGGTGACCACCTCTGCCCACCAAACGCACTGAACCTAGCTTCCCCACACATCAGAACTCAAACAGACCTGTGACATTGTCATCAAC
This sequence comes from Schistocerca serialis cubense, assembly GCF_023864345.2. Taxonomy (NCBI): domain Eukaryota; kingdom Metazoa; phylum Arthropoda; class Insecta; order Orthoptera; family Acrididae; genus Schistocerca; species Schistocerca serialis. The sequence goes on from NC_064640.1 coordinate 893,538,382, forward strand.
CTTTCTTCAAAAGGCATCAGTGCTACAGCAGTTTTCCCACTCCGGACTGAATCATGTTACACTTGTCAAAGACCATTCTCTTTTACTTAATTCCCACTTTTTTTGCCATAACCAATGACAGTGGTATCACTGCTGCCTCACTGAGCTTATTCTTCCATACAGTGTTGATTCTTACACGCTCCCACATGAGCTTCTCCAGATAACCTTAAAGGGATTCTTAACCTGCAGTATTGCCTCACTTTCCATCCCTAAATTGCTGCTGAGTTGGAACAGCCTCACAACTATGAAACAACATAAATATGGTTGACCTTCCCTACCAGAATACATAACAGCATGAGTCATGTACTTAAAATACTGGTCTTATGTACTAAACCCTGTACAGTATATTAAATGGCTATGATTTTGAATATATAATCAGTATCATGGAAATTGTCATAAATCAGCCAATTAAGTTTGAAGTGTAAGTAGGGCTTGTATTTCACTGTGGTTGCACTTGGAGGAGGAGATGATACAGGAAACTATCTGACAAGAGTCTGCCATATTCAGAGGGTCTGAACTGTACATCAACTTGTAGAGAAAGTTATGATGGTGACACAAACATGGAAAAGTGCTATACATTTAAATAGCTGTACTAGAAAATTAATTTACAAAAGTCACATCCTCTTTCCTCCAGGCTGCCAAGAAACACTAAATGCATCACTAGTGCACAGGTAACCATGTCTAATGTAAAGAGCATTGTGTTTTGTATATCAGTAATGTGACAACTATTTTTGTATTTCCCTGAAATGTACAGGTACCAAGATGGTTTAATATGGAAGAAGAGGATGGAACTACGCTTCCAGAAAAAAATAATAATATTAGTATACCTGGAAGAAGAATGTTGGTTTCAATCTGATGATGGCATATGCCACTTGCGGGATAGCAGACGTACCGATAATGGTTTCATCGTCGTCCACAACAGATAGTGTAATGGCATAGCAGCCAGATTGCCATCTGTGTCTATCCCTTAATAGGGAGTGCTCACAGCCAGAAGGCTCAGGGTTGAGCAAACGTGTGAAGCTAGCAGGAAACTATGCCATGGAGGTGCACTCTTGCCTCCTACAGATCCAATTGAGCGAGTTTGAAAGGGCTCAAATTGTGGCCTTCTGAATGTCGGGGTGGTCCTCCCAGAGAATTACCACACAACTGTGACGTACTGCTTCAGTTGTGCGACAATGCTGGTATCTGTGGTCACATGAACATTTTCACACTTCGTGATGATGTTCTGGACGTCCATGCAGCACATACGCCCACCAGGATCATCGTATTTTAAGGCAGCATGTGAGTCCAGATAGCTCGACATGAACTGTTGCGAACCAGTTAGTAGCAGTGGGACTATGGGCATGCACTCCTCTAGCATGTCTTCCATTCACACCACAGCATCGATGTGCACGGCTCGACTAGTGCTGTCAGAGGATCACTTGGAAGATAGAGTAGTGTAGAGTAGCGCGCAGTGCACTTCAGTGATGAAAGCACATCCTGCCTTCAAGTGAGTGGTGGTTGTTTGTACATACAATGTAGACCTGGTGAGCACTGTCTCGTAGAATGCATTCGCACAAGATGCACTAGGCCTTATGGTCTGAGGTACAATAAGGTGCAATGTCGTTCACCTTTGGTGTTTCTAGGGGGCATACTAACCAGCTATTGGTACTTGCTGAATGTTGTTAGACTTGTTCTTTTGCTATTCTTGCAACGGGAATGTGATGTGTTGTTCCAATAGAATAATGCTCGCCCGCCCACACACTGCCCTTGAAACTCAACATGCTTTGCAAGACATGCAGCAGCTTCTCTGGCCAACACAATCTCCAGACTTGTCTCCAATCAAGCATTTGTGGCACCTGCATTGTCACCCATGGAGGCTACACAACATACTGATATGGGTGTTTCAGCATGGGTTGATACCTGACACCTCAGAACTGCCTGCACTGTTGCAACAGTAAATCTTGAGTCAATTGGAAACTTCTAAAAGAGTGTACTAATTTTTTTTTTTTTTTTTTTTCAGGCTGTGTAAATTGTAAATTGGGATGTAGTTCTCCATGTTACCTGTGTAAGTAGTTATTAAGAGGAAATAATGAATAACTGAGGACTCAACTCTCTCTTTTAACATGTTCATGAAATTTATTTACCTGTAGTAAACAATGTATATAAATTAAACATCATTAGAATTTTAAAATTTCATATCTAAATTAACACATTACTAAAATTGCAGATTTGACAAGACACACAGCATCAAATGTGGACAGAGGTCTCCAAAGACAGCTGGTGAAGGAAGGTTCTGCTGGTGAGTAAATGTGATTAGTGCAGTCACTAAAATGAATATGCTTTGTACTCTTATTTGCTTTTTCTCTTTTTATTTGTGTTCGTGTTTTACTCCAGTGTTTGGTTCTTCTTTTATCTAGTAGATAAAGTAGAGGTTTGCTTTGTCTTTGTTTAGACACACAGATTTAAACATTTGTGCTCTTTAAAATTTTATTATAAATCCACAGGTACTACAGGTGTCCATTCATCGCCATATACAAGATCAGTTAATGGGACAAAAGGGGGCAAAAGTTTGACGTGTAGTTGGTGGAATGAAATCGGTTTATCTGAAAAATTTGGTTTATGCAGAAGTGAAGGGAAGGGAATATGAACAAATGAGTATCTGTTTAGGGCACATTCTCTTGTAAACAGTACAAGAGTGTCAGCAAGCAGCATTCACTCATGACCAGTTTGTATTAGCAGAGGCTTGCTAATATTTCATCTGTTTTAAGTCTCTGGGCAAATCATCAAAGAAAGTTCTACTCCTAAGCACTCACTCTATTGCAAACAGCATAAAGTTTTCATCTCCACAGTCAGCTTTGTCTCTTTTACACATTTCTCATTGTTGTAACCTGTCTTTTACATGTTTTTCTAAAGATGGAATTGATGAAAAGTGGTGTTAGAGTGGTGGTTGCTGCTGCTGCTGCTGTTGTTGTTGTTAATCAAAGAATATTAGGATCAGAGACATCAACAGCTAAAGGAGGGAGTGAGGCTGTAAAAAGAGAAACCAACAAACAAACTAATAAATGATGATAACTCTTTGCTTATCGTAGGTGGAAACAATCTAATGTAGACATACACCTTTTCTTCCTTATGCCATTTTGCTTACTCTGCCACTAACAGCAGACTTACTGTATGTAATACTTCGTTAGTTAATTACATGCTCCATGAATCATTTTGCGTGATAGATCATAATGATGTGGAATCACATTTTACATCCACATCGCAAAGTAATATATGGTTACATTCTGAACATTTCTAACTCTCTCTCTCTCTCTCTCTCTCTCTCTCTCTCTCTCTGTGTGTGTGTGTGTGTGTGTGTGTGTGTGTGTGTGTGTGTGTGTGTGTGTGTGTGTGTGTGTGTGTGTGTTTGTGCTACAAAAAGATATACAGATTTGAGTTAGTAATTCCTACCCACCACCTCTTACACATAACGATAGTTATAGAAATTCTGCTATGAAATAGAAGGCGTTTCTACAGTATCGCAACAAGGAATATCCAGCTTCTTGTAGCCCTGTTACATAACCTTGTCCAAACGCGGTGAGTTGTTGATAATAGCATCTTTATCACCTTAAAGGCATTTTTGACTGACATCAACTCGCCATATCCAATTGCGAAGGTAACTAATGCTCACTACCGTGACAGTGTGTATTTAAAGCAAACCTAATCTGCATCCTCATAGTGACACTGTCAGCGCCACTGTTATGTGACTGCTACGAAATTTGAATAGGCATTGTCTTTCAAATGTAGAAACACACCTTCCAACTTTCGTTTGTGTCGCTCAACTCCTTGGTGTTGCAATATTTCTTTTCATCAGCATATGCGCCACACATCAGTTATGATGATATTATCTATATAATTGGAATCAAAATTTCAGGTGATGCCTGGACATCTAACAACTGTTTTTTGTGACCATTTTATAGCACAGTTATTCAGTGTATATCTCACATTTGTTTTATTCCTGCCAGACATTTTACCATTGTGTTCTTGTTTTTATGCTGTGACACATGCATTATATATAAAAATTTAAGGTATTTCAATGATGATGACTTTGTTTATAAAAGTCTCGTCATGCCCAAAATCGTGGTACTTGAAAATGGCCAGGGGCCAAAATCATGATTGTACAGTAGAATAAACAATCTATACAGCCAAACAATGGAACTCTCATTAAAAAATAAAATAAAATAAAGTAGGCTGATTTAATGTCCATGAGCAAAGGAGCATGTTGAGTGGGAAACCGAGAGAGAGAGAGAGAGAGAGAGAGAGAGAGAGAGAGAGAGAGAGAGACAGATTTCTGAATGGAATTAATCAACATTGTTTATTATTTATGTTCCTGTTTTGATTTGAAACTGAAAATGGATATTTTTTATGCTGGGTACAATTTATAGGTGGTGCATAGTAGCAAACGTATTAATGCTGTTCTTTGTTGTAATGCTTTTCAAGTCATCGTGATTGATTTATGGGCTTTGTGTGAGCTTATCACCCTTAAGCAGTTGTCTTATCTGTGTTGCACTAGGGATCAATTGAAGAACTTAATACAGAAACAGGCCATGTCAAAAATATATTTCTTCAGGAAATTATGAAAACCATTTAAAACCTCAGATACTGTCTTGTTCTAAAATATATCTTTTAAAATTTCTTCCTGAATATACTTGAAATGTTCTTTCACCATCTAAGTAACTTATATTGCAGGCTAATTACAATAATAATAATAATTGCGAGAGAGATAGATGGGGTGGTGGTGGTGGTGGTGGTGGTGGTGGTGGTGGTGGTGGTTGGGGGGGGGGGGGGGGAGGAATCATTGACAGTCTGCTTGGTGTTTCATCTTAAGTCAAGTCAAATGGACTTCAAAATAAAAAGGGGGACACAAAAAAAGAGAACTGACCATTGAAGATGCTTCATATTTTCATCACTAATTTCTCTTTTGGGAACTGTTTCGCTAGGTTGTCATTGCTTGATATGATGAAGTGGGGTAAGAACAGTCAAATAATAGTCTTATCTAATGTTTGACTCCACACTGTAAAGCTTAGGAAAAAGCTGTTTCGTTTGCTGGTTGTCACCTCACCCTTCCTTCCTATTAAGAAATGAAGAAGATTAATTTTACAGGCAAAAAGAAAAGATAAAATGAATTATGTTTACCTGGAATTATCTGAAACACATTTGGCTGAAGCACTTTTTCCTTCTTGATAAATGTGTCCCTTGGCTTTTTAATAGATTCTGATTTCTTTCTCGATATCTGCATATTTTTTACCAGTGAAGACTGTCTTCAGAATTCATTACCAGCTCACGTACAAAGATTTAACATAAGCAGCATCTCTCTTAATAAAATAAAATAATTACCAGGCACATATGAACACACACAAGCATGCCCACCGTCACCCTAACTGTGATGGTGGCATTAGACATGGCTGTTACAACAGTGCTTCTCGATTACAGGTCAATTAAAATATGAATAGTAATAACATAACTAATTATGTATTTGTTGAGTCCTATCCATTGTTCACATTTTCGATTTTCTGCTCTTTTTGTAGATTGCAGCAACAACATGTGAGTTTCAGAACTTTATTAGGATTCTGAAGTAGTTGCAGCTAATGTTAAAAATATCACAGTGTTTCTGAAGTTAATGTACAGTGACAAATACATTTGCTTGCCACACTTGCAATATTGAAATCACAATAACTCAGAGACTGGAATATTTTAAAAGAAGTTTGCCACAAGCCAAAGGAGAGGGGTGGAATAGTGCATGCTGTATTTTAAATTCTGTGCTGGATAAGGGTTGAATGGTTTAAGAACTGTTAGGTCATTACACCAGAAGGCAGTTGCTGCCATTCACTGTGAAGAAATTTTGCTTACTACTGGCACATTTAAGGGTGGCCTGACTGCCTCTTCTGTGTGTTTTAGTAATCCATTTTGGGATTTGTACAAGGCAGTTTAGAAGGGTACATGTTCTAAGCCAAGTCTGGAGTTAATCCCCATCTGACCTGATTTGGAGACTCACACATGTTTAAATTGACAACATTGTTAGAAGAATTCACTTCCAATGTAGTTTTTTGTATCTTGATTTTATAATACTGTAGATAAACATTGGAATTTTATTTTTGTGTATGCCGTTATGTCAAGACAGTCCTCCGTGGGACACTCATTTTCCATGCTCATTGTGATCAGTATTTATACAAGACCTTTAAGGTCCTGGGACTTTAGAGATGTGTTTGTAGGAAAAAGTTTCTCATCTTTTCTGATTCAACAAGTGACCTCAAAATGATTAACAGAGCCCAGATTTGTTTGCAAAAACAAATGACACAATTTGCACTGAAATTTGTAAAATATGCATAAATGATATGCAGATAAAAATCGTACAACTAACAAATATTGTCATCAGTCCTTCACAGTTAGATTATTTGTACTTAGTTACTGTAGAAAAGTATTGCACTGCTTTAATTTTTGCAACTCTGTATGTTTTGAAGGACAGTGCCTGCAATACCTAATTTTCTAGAGCAATGATTGTTGCAATGAATTATTCCTAGCCTTCAATTCCTTTATGATTTCTGGTAGCATTGAAAAGCAATTACGTATGTACTGCTGTTTATTTTCTGTATAACTTGAGTTGAAATGCTCTTGAGCAAGATATGGTCTCCAACCAGAAACCTGAGGAGGTAATGCTAATTTTGGAACAAATTCTGTGAAAATTGAAACTCCAACAGGTGCTTTACTGAAAATTTTCTTGACATAGGAAACTAGATGGTCAACTTGTGGATATTGTGGTCTCATCATTTCAGTTATATGATGAAGCTCTTAGGCTAAACAGGTCAAATGTATTAGTCTGACATAAAGAACTTTTAATGCAGGTCTTCAGGCTTTCCCAGCAAGGCATTGTCATCTTGGGAAATTGGGTTTTCTGCCGCCAGTTCACATCATACTTGCACGATATTTCGATCGCATAACTTGTGAAATTTTCATTGGGTATCCTCTGAGGCTGAATCTATTGTTGAACGAGTCCAGTATTTATGCGTTTGTGGGTGTTACGCGCTCCATCATTGATCTGCTCTGCACCAGGCACTCTATCCGAGGTACCCGCCAGTCAGTAGCAACAATTGTACTATTTTCTAGCCATAGCTGTTCTGACTACTGTGGACATACATTTTGGCTGTTGTCAGTTCCTTCACATTTTGTCTGGTAAGTCTCCCCTGACTTGGGGTTCTGGGTGCCTTTTCTGAATTCTGCCCCTTTTCCTAAACCTCACCAGTTCAATTACCTCATCCTTGTTTCTTCCCCTTCAACCCTTCTGCTAGAAGATGGGGCCCCTGGCTCCGTAACCTTGCATGTGTGATACCTTTTATATGTGTGTTCTCCTACCTCCACTTGGTGAGTGGATTTTCCCATTACATTGTATTTTCCAAAACTAATTGTTTTCATTGACATATAATCTCTTCACCTGATGTTGTATTCTGCCTCCAAGTTGTACAGGGTGCTGACTCATGTTCGAATTGCTGTTCTTTCTCAAAATGACCATTCTCAAGTACTTGATTTGCTGTTTGAAATACCTCTGTCTGTGCGCCCAGTGTTAGTTGTGCTGGGTTATTTCCCCCCGGAGTTCGGATGTTGTCTTTGTTGCCTCTTTAGGTGATCGAGTGCTGGAGTCCAGATGGAGCTAAGCTGATATCCCATGTCACGGTTGGTCAGATTTTGTGTGACCTTTATTTCGATGGATTCTTTAATAATGCTATCCCAGTGTTTGGGTGTCTGTGTCAGAATCTTGACATCATCGAGTGATTTACTTCCAAACAGTGTTCTGCTATAGCTGACTTGGAAGTCTGTTTGAGTCTGGTGTGTTATTGGTGCTCTTTACACCTGATGTCAACAGTCTTGGTGGTCTGACTGATATATGACGTACCACATTGACACGATATGTAGTAAAGGCCCGGTTTCTGTAAGCCCAGATCATCCATTACATGCTCTCACCCCAAGCCTTAATGTTGGTTGGTGAACAGAAAATACTCGTGTTATATTTGAGAATAATTCTGCTGATTTCTGCAGATATTTGGTCTAACATATGGCAAAGAAAGCAATCTTCTTTGCTTTTTATTGTAGTTCTACTGACCCCTTTGGCAGAGAAGCAGGCCGCAGTGCCTTCTGAATGTCTCTGGAAGAATCTCTGCTTCCAGAGAACACAAACTGCAGGTCTTCTTTCTCTGTTGTCAGATGGACTGGCTATGAAAGAATTTGTGCCTGATGAACCAGAGTCTTGAGTACATCTTTCTTCAGTGCCGGATGGTGGCAGCTATTGGCTCGGAGGTACAGATCAGTGTGAGTTGGGTTTCAGTAAATACTATAACCATTCAAGCAGACGGCGTGACAATGGGCAGCCCGCTCTTACTGGTGGTGGCAAACCTCTTTATGGAGAGTTGAAGATGAGCCATTTGCACCGGCCTGGATCAACCGAAATGTTTCTTCACATATGTGGATGACACCCTTTTATTTGGTGCCAAGCCAAGAAAAAGATGCTTGTGTTCGTGGAACACCTGAACTCATACCACCCTAACATAAAATTCACAGTGGAAATGGAGAAGGATGGGAAACTCCTAGTCTTAGATGTTCTAATCAAGAGGAAGGCAGATGGCACTTTCGATCATAATATTTACAGAAAACCACCTCACATGATCTGTACGTGCAAGTCAGTACCTGTCAAAACACCTTGAGTCAGTGTTCCACAGAAACGTACATTCTTCTACAGATATTCAAAAGGCTCTGTGCCTTGCTTCTCCACCAGGGATTGGTTGAAGTACAAGAAAAGCAAAGGAGGTCGCTTTTTTGCCGTATGTCGGATCAAATATAATGTCTAGAGTGTTTTCTGCCCACCAAGCAAGATTGAGGCTCGTCATTAGGAATGTAAAGGGTGATCTGGGCACACAGAAACCGTACATTTACCCATACTGTGTCAATGTGGTGTGTCATATATTGACCAAACCACCAGGACCATTGACACCGGGTGTAAGGAGCACCAACGACCCACCAGACTCAAAAGGCTTTCAAGTCATCTATAGTAAAACATTTTTTGGATCTAAATCGTTTGATGAATTACGGTGATCTCAAGATACAGACACAGATACCCAGATACTGTGATAGCGTTATTTAAGAATCCAACAAAATAAAGATCACAGAGAATCTGATCAACTGTGACGATGGGATATTAGGTTAGCTCCACCTGGACTCCGGCACTTGATCTCCCAAAAGACACAATGGAGGCAACATCGAAACTCTGGGGTAAGTAGCTTTTGAAATGGTGACAGAGCAAATAACCCAGCACAGCTAACACTAGGTACACAGGCAGTGGTACTTCAGACCGCAAATGAAGTACCTGAGGATGATCGTTCCAAGAACGAGTGGCAATTTGAACACCAGCGGCCAGAAAATAATCAGACGACCGAGCAAATAACCCAGCACAGCTAACACTAGGTACACAGGCAGTGGTACTTCAGACATCAAATGAAGTACCTGAGGATGGTTGTTCCAAGAACGAGTGGCAATTTGAACACCAGCGGCCAGAAAATAATCCGACAGCCAGCCCTAGGAGGCACCTGAAGCGCCCAGCTACAGCATATTTAAGAGGAAAGCTTAAATGATGTATTCAATGCCCAGTACAACTTGTAGGTGAAATAGAACATGAGATGACAAAATTATTAACTGACAAGTGCTAAAAAGTATGTGCACAGCAGTTGCAACAGCTATGGCTAGAAAATACTAAGGTTACTGGTACTGACTGGTACATATCTCGGACGGAGTGTGTGGCACAGCATGGATTGATGATGGAGCACCTAGCCCCACATAGGCATAAATACTAGACCAGTTTGAGATTGGATTCAACCTCAGCACCTGATGACGACTGGAAATTATGTGATCAAAATATTGTGCAAGTAAAACGTGAATTAGTAGCAGAAAAACAGTTGTCCATGTTGACAACTTTTAATGCATTTACTGCATGTTCAATGTACTGAGCAGTATATGTAAGAAATAACAGCACTGAGACCTGCTAATTAAGGAAGGCAGGATTGGGTTACGATTGTGGACAGGGCCCGGATCAATTACTATTGGTTTGCTTTGCAATTTTGCTCATTTATTTTAATAAATAATTTTTGAAAACAAGCCGATGAGGTTGCAGTCAGAATTTTAAAGCAAGTAACCACAATCACAGCTGAAGGCCTTTTAACGCCGACGGTGGTGCAGTGGTTAGCACACTGGACTCGCATTCGGGAGGACAACGGTTCAGTCCCGTCTCCGGCCATCCTGATTTTCCGTGATTTCCCTAAATCGTTTCAGGCAAATGCCGGGATGGTTCCTTTGAAAGGGCACGGCCGATTTTCTTCCCAATCCTTCCCTAACCCGAGCTTGCGCTCCGTCTCTAATGACCTCGTTGTCGACGGGACGTTAAACACTAACCACCACCACCACCTTTTAACGCCAAAATGGCAATCATAAAAAAATTTAATAAATATACTGTCAAACGGCAAATAGCATCGCAAAAGTTGGAAAAAAAAAAAAAAGTGTGTGTGTGTGGGGGGGGGGGGGGGGGGGGGGGGAGGAGAAGAAACAGATCACCAAGCAGGTGAGACAAATGATGGTAACTTAATAATACAATAATAAAATAAAACACAAGGGCCAGTGACAGACGGTGCTCCAGGGATCGACCTCTGAGTAGGTCACACCCAAAATACTTTCACGAGGGAAGAGAAAGGCAGCCAAGAATTGCATTCAGATCACAAGATGGTAACTCGGACTAGTGGCAGTCTAACGAGAAACTAATGATAATCTTGGTGAGGCTACCTGACATCCAACAAAACGAATGCAATATGTAAAATTACACCAAAGTCGGAACTGGCAGTCTGGGCTCTGCCCGCAGAATACTGTGTTTAGAGCGCCCAGAACAAGAAGGAATGACCACCACTAAGGTAGAAGAACACCAACCAACTTACAATCAAGAAGCTGTTAAACTTACATGCCTCACCAGACAGCGGCAGCAAGGCGAGGAAATGTACACTGCCGTTACATACACGAACCCCCAGTGCAGGTAACTGGGGCGTTAGCGGCCAGAGGACCGCAGGTTCAACTCAACAATGTAAGCAGCTGAAAATAGTAAATAGTAATTAGAAGGTTAGGAAGGCTAATCAGATCTGCCTTCCCCAAGTACTCCACTCGCTGCTTTTTGCCTCGGTGACACTATGAGCAGCAACACGAACCCAAGTCATTGGAGAATCGTTAAACGTCACAATGGTGGAGGTTTCTTTACGTGAATTGCAATGCACTCAAATTAAACGTGCAGGATCCAGTTTCGACGAGGTCGTGCACCCTTGTGACCACTGCCCTTCGATCCGGCAGTCCATACATGCTGCCAGCGGTCCCGGCATGTTGTCGCTCTGCGTGGACCTCGCTGCTCCTGTGTCCCCAACTGAACTCTACACTCACACCACATGGAAGAAGCTAGGTTGCCTCAAAGATAGGGCAGCAGAACTACTTATCAATAAGTGCTGCTGCTGCCACTAGCAGATAGGCAGTGCTTAGGAAACTGAGTGGCGCCAGTGATCAGGAAAACAAGCAACGCAACCAGCCAATTAAATGATATGGTCTGGCAGAAACCTACACACGGCACCAACGCGAGCTGCAGCACGGCTCAAGCACATTGACATATTTTATACTATCTGGCCACAAAAAAGCTAGGGAATAAGTAAAAAATTTTTCAAGTTTAGAATGTTTTATCCATTCCAATATTTGAATATTGAACAGGCAAATTTTACTTCCCTATTTCATTGCTCTGATCAATCTACTACATCTACACTGGCCTGCAGTGTTAGTGGTCCCATCCATTGAAATCCAAATGTTTTCATGTTTCAATGCTTCCCAGATATGATGAATAACTTCGTTAAAACACTCAGGCACACTTTTTTTTTTAAGGGTAGATTAGTAAGGCACTCTTTTATTAGTGTGTTTTTCTAAGAAAGGTTTAAGATAAACATTATTTAATTTCCACAGAGGAATGTTTGTCCTTATAAATGCTGTGCATAGTTCCTTGGCAAATGTGTCAGTTGAACTTCTGTCGACATCGATCTGTTCCCTAAGTGATGTACTTAAAAATTTTGAACATAAAGTGGATTTTCTGGCTGCATTTTGTCTATGCTTTGCTGTGCAGATGCTGTACTACATGGAACTTTTTGTCAGAAGCAATACATCATCCACATGATAAACAAAATAATACTTGTCCATCCGCACTGACATTATCATTCCCAGAATCTGTATCATATTTATGCAACACAGATGATTGTGATAGTTTCACTGGTGGCATAATGAAGCAAAGTATTATTCACCCCATATACTTGATTTGAACTGTGATTGCAACTGCAAATAATTGCATGCCACACATCTGGAAGATGTGATCTTAAGTCATACCTGAGATGATTCAGTATCACGCTGTAAAGAAGGCGAACCTCAACTTCTGTTGCAGCATGGCTAAACAATTTGACCCTGCAACAAAATCATACAACTACAGTCAGTAGTAGTCAGTTAAAGAAAATAAAGTAAGTAGAACTTTAAATACCGTACTTTATAATTTAGTGATAAAATATTGTTTGATTATGAATAGGAATTTTTATTTTACCTAGAAAAAAAGGAAAATATACATTTAAATTTTAATAAATATGCATGCAAAATAAATTTTCCCCAAGATATGTAATTGCGTGCACTTCGAAACTTCACCAGTGACGATGTAAATGTGAAGAACACTGCTAATGCATACATTAAGGCTATTCAGAAACTTTATGTATCTTGCATACAACTCTGGGTTATAGTGATTAAATAGATGTACCCAGTACATTAAGTGACCCAAACAAATCAGGAAGCCCTTCTTTTCTCACAAAAGCATTGAAAGGTTCGTACATTTAGGTACTAGAGCATATTGAAATACACAGAAATGAGCAAGTTTATAGCATACCAAATTGACTTGTTGTGCATATACACTTATCTCCCATTTGCTGTTAACCCAGTGTTTGAAATGTATGATTGGGTTACTGGGAGGAACAGTGACTAGAAGTGAGCTACAGCAATCTGCAGTCTGCATAACTAATTAAACGGCTGTGACATTCCTTGGTTTGTTGCCAGAATGTGTAAAACTATCACTTTCACTCCTCTTCACATGGCACATTGCCCTGTGGTATAAGGCTGTTGTAAAACAGTGAGAAGCTGCCCTAAGATTGTGTTAGTTACATAGTATGTGTTATAGAATGTCACATTTGGGTTAGTGCAGCTATATATTATGATGAGGGCAGCTGTAAATTTAATTGGAGATCTGTCAAAAGTATTAGCCAATAACGAGATGATAGTGATGTAAATTTTGAAACTCTGTTAACAAAACGATTTTATTGTATTTAGAGAATGGATTTTATTTTCTGGTTCTGTAGGAAACCCCCCGCCCCTCCATTTGCTGTGTGTGTGTGTGTGTGTGTGTGTGTGTGTGTGTGTGTGTGTGTGTGTGTGTGTGTGTGTGTGTCTTTTGTCCTCACGTGTGCCTCTGCGTGCCTGCCTTTTTCTTAATACCCTGATGTTGAGTTCCTGGTCATCATGTGTCACCAAAAATTATTTGTTAGTATTATTCAGAAAACTATATATAACAATGGTCTTTTATAAGAAGTAAGGTGTACCGGTGACAGAACTGAGATATTCAAGTCTAATATAAAAAGTATTCCCCTGGTTATCATTTGAGTGAACATTTAAAAATTTGAGGAAATGTGGACCTGGGACCAGGACTATCTGGCTATTTTGGCTGGTGTAGCAAGGGATGTGAAATATGGGTCTCAAACTCATTGTTATATGTTTGGTGTACCTTGATACAAAAGAAATGACTGGGTAAAGGAACTATTTGTCATATCATAGTTTTGTGTATCTATTTTTCAATCTGGAGCTGTGTCTTTACACTGTGACAAGTTGAATCAAGATTGATCATTTCAGTGGCAGTGAAAACAAGCAGTTTACTACAGACACATTTGTGTGCTCCATCATAAAATGTTGTGTACTATATTTGGCACAAAAGAATGAGGACTGAGTCTGAAAATTTGTTTACTTACCAAATGCATTCAGTTGGTAGTGGTCCGTTGAAAATAGGAACTGTTTGAATCATATTTGCCTGTTATTTTTTGTGTGATTGTACAGGAGTTCCACTGTCTCCACCATCTGGTAGTAAACTGTTTGTCGTCTCTCACTGAGTTATCAATTTTGGTTAAACTTAATCACATTATATGGAGACAGTCAAATATCAAAAACCAAGTTCTACGCTAGTAGTCATAACAAATAATTATTCAGTAATGTAAGTAGTGCAGTTTAATGCATGTACAGAAATAACTAGTAAACAACTAATACTTAAGGACTACAATTACAAATTATTTAAATAAAAGAAACCTCACATGTTTTATTAGTAGAACACTTACAGGGTGTTTCAAAAATGACCGGTATATTTGAAACGGCAATAAAAACTAAACGAGCAGCGATAGAAATACACCATTTGTTGCAATATGCTTGGGACAACAGTACATTTTCAGGCGGACAAACTTTCGAAATTACAGTAGTTACAATTTTCAACAACAGATGGTGCTGCAAGTGATGTGAAAGATATAGAAGACAACGCAGTCTGTGGGTGCGCCATTCTGTACGTCGTCTTTCTGCTGTAAGCGTGTGCTGTTCACAACGTGCAAGTGTGCTGTAGACAACATGGTTTATTCCTTAGAACAGTGGATTTTTCTGGTGTTGGAATTCCACCGGCTTGAACACAGTGTTGTTGCAACAAGACAAAGTTTTCAACGGAGGTTTAATGTAACCAAAGGATCAAAAAGCGATACAATAAAGGATCTGTTTGAAAAATTTCAACGGACTGGGAACGTGACGGATGAACGTGCTGGAAAGGTAGGGCGACCGCGTACGGCAACCACAGAGGGCAACGCGCAGCTAGTGCAGCAGGTGATCCAACAGCAGCCTCGGGTTTCCGTTCGCCATGTTGCAGCTGCGGTCCAAATGACGCCAACGTCCACGTATCGTCTCATGTGCCAGAGTTTACACCTCTATCCATACAAAATTCAAACGCGGCAACCCCTCAGCGCCGCTACCATTGCTGCACGAGAGACATTCACTAACGATATAGTGCACAGGATTGATGACGGCGATATGCATGTGGGCAGCATTTGGTTTACTGACGAAGCTTATTTTTACCTGGACGGCTTCGTCAATAAACAGAAGTGGCGCATATGGGGAACCGAAAAGCCCCATGTTGCAGTCCCATCGTCCCTGCATCCTCAAAAAGTACTGGTCTGGGCCACCATTTCTTCCAAAGGAATCATTGGCCCATTTTGCAGATCCGAAACGATTACTGCATCACGCTATCTGGACATTCTTCGTGAATTTGTGGCGGTACAAACTGCCTTAGACGACACTGCGAACACCTCGTGGTTTGTGCAAGATGGTGCCTGGCCACACCGCACGGCCGACGTCTTTAATTTCCTGAATGAATATTTCGATGATCGTGTGATTGCTTTGGGCTATCCGAAACATACAGGAGGCGGCGTGGATTGGCCTCCCTATTCGCCAGACATGAACCCCTGTGACTTCTTTCTGTGGGGACACTTGAAAGACCAGGTGTACCGCCAGAATCCAGAAACAATTGAACAGCTGAAGCAGTACATCTCATCTGCATGTGAAGCCATTCCGCCAGATACGTTGTCAAAGGTTTCGGGTAATTTCATTCAGAGACTACGCCATATTATTGCTATGCATGGTGGATATGTGGAAAATATCGTACTATAGAGTTTCCCAGACCGCAGCGCCATCTGTTGTTGAAAATTGCAACTACTGTAATTTCGAAAGTTTGTCTTCCTGAAAATGTACTGTTGTCCCAAGCATATTGCAACAAACGGTGTATTTCTATCGCTGCTCATTTAGTTTTTATTGCCGTTTCAAATATACCGGTCATTTTTGAAACACCCTGTAGAAAGTGCAACAAGTTTTGTAGAGAGACTACCTGCAGGACACTTGTCTGACCTCTTCTGGACCACTGCTGTGTAGTATGTGACTCACATGTGATATGATTGATGGAGCACCCTGAAATAGTTCAAAGAAGGGCATCTTGTTTTGTATTATCGTGAAATAGGGGAGTGTGTGTCATGGATATGATACACAAGTTGGGCTGGCAGTCCTTACATCAAAGTTTTCTTTCTTTTTCTTTTATCTTTTTTTTTTTCGGTATGTTGTCGAGAAATTCTAATCACCAACTTTCACCTCCAAATGCAAAAATATTTTGTTTACACTCACCTTCATAAATAGAAATGATCATCATAATAAAATAAGAAAAATCAGATTTAAGAGTTAGTTCCCAAGCGGTATTAGACACTATAATGGTAAAGAAACAGCTTGAAGGTGGTTCGATGAGAATTGCATAGTAGTTATGTAGAGGTAAGTATTAACTGCAGCAGAAGCACAGAACTTTATCTCTGTTTTATTACATGTACGAGGTCTGTTCAAAAAATTTCAGAACATTTGTAATTTCTTGCCAATGATGAGTTGAAGCAAAATGTGGTTGGTATCCCTGCACATGCCTGTGTTAAATATGTAACTACCAGAAGTTTCAGTGTTGTATGTCTGTTAGTTATTGTTCATTGCTGTATTGAATAGAATGTTGTGTTGTACAGTTTGCGAATTTTGAGATGGCAGAGCTAGAGGAGCATAGTGGCTGCATTAAATTTTGCGTGAAACTCAGAAAACTGTTACAAAGACACACCACATGATGCAGGAAGCCTATGGTGATAAGTGCTTAAGATTAGATTAGATTAGATTAATTATTCATTCCATAGATCCATAAAAGAGGGAATCCTCCTGGGTGTGGAACATGTCAGATAAACGCATTACAAAACTGTAATTAGAAAAACTTGAGTTTCATTAATTTTAATGATCCTCAGTCAATAAACTGTAAAATTATGTACATGAATTAAATTTAAACTTCTAATATTTACAGGTTTAATACTTACATCTGCTTTCATTAAATCCATCATTCAGACATTTGCTAGTTTCTTGACTATTACAACCAAGTATTGTCAAAAACTGAAATAAATTTTTCAGTGATCCTCAGTTAAGAACAGTCAGATTATGTACAAGATTTAAAATTAAACTTCCACTATTTACAGGCTTAAGACTTACATCTGCTTTCCATACATCCATAATTCACACAGTAGGTAGTTACTTGGCTGTTACCACCAAGTATTGTCAAAAATTAAAGTATAATAAATTTTCATTAAAATGGTCTACTGCACTTGTTGAGAAACTCATGGATGGAATAGGAGGAGTTGGGCACCAAAAATTCTTTTAAATTGTGTTTAAATTGTGCCTTGTCTGAAACTAAACTCTTAATGGTTGCTGGTAACTTATTGAAAATATGCTTTGAAAATATTCTGTACTTGGTGTTACAAATGTTTC
The DNA here is from genome assembly GCF_023864345.2 of Schistocerca serialis cubense. NCBI lineage: Eukaryota > Metazoa > Arthropoda > Insecta > Orthoptera > Acrididae > Schistocerca > Schistocerca serialis. Next base: position 893,555,932 of record NC_064640.1, read on the forward strand.
ACATGGTTTAAAAATGGGCAGACAGAAGTTAAAGATGACCCTCATTCAGGACACCCTTTGATGTCTACTGACGATGCTCATGTCAGTAACGTCAGTGAAATTGTGCATGCCTGTTGAAGACTGACTGTCCGAGAGATTGCAGAAGAACGTGGATCGTGTGATGAAATTCTGACGCAACATATTGGAATACATCGTGTTGCCACCAAGTTCATCCCATGCCTCATGAGTCAAGACCAGAAAAACCTTTACCTCACAATCTGTGAAGAGCCTTTGGATTGCCCAAATGGGAACGAGATGTTCCGTAAGAGAATCATAACTGGTGATGGGACGTGGTTCTATAGTTATGATGTTGAGGCCAAGGTTCAATCTTCACAAAGGTGGTGAGACAATTCATGGCTCTTGCATCACAATGACACACCCACACATTCATCCCTGTTGGTGTGTGACTATTGAACAAAAAACAAAATCACTGTGCTGCCTCATCCTCTGTACTCTCCAGGCCTGGCCTCTGTGGACTTTATTTTTGTTTTTTATTTTTGTTATTTTTTTATCTTTGTAATTTTTTTATTTCCAACATTGACAACACCATTGAGAGGACAAAGGTTTACAACTATAGATGAGATAAAAGAGGATTCGCAGATGGTGTGTCGTGCAATACAGCAAGCACCGTGCTAAGACTCTTTCTGGGAGTGGAAATCGCATTAGGAGCAGAGTATCAATTGTAGAGGAGAGTATTTTGAAGGAGACCAGGCACAATAAGTAAAAGGTAAGCTTAGAAAACTTTTATGGACAAAATTCAGGAATTTTTTGAACAGGCCTTGTGTACGTAATGAAATTTCACAGCTAGTTATGGAAGATGGCCATTTGAATGGTGCTAACAAAGAGACAGCCAAGAACTTTACACATGTACAGAGCTCTTGCATGCCTGCATATCTCTCTCACCCAATTGCAAGCTTCTCTCACCACCCTGCCATGTTGTCTAAATGGGAAGATTCGGAAACTGCGAATGTGCTGCCTTAGATGTTAATGCAGCCGCATAAGGAACAGTGAATAGCTCGCACACGCATGTTGTATACGCTCCAGGAAATCCGGGAAAAACCCGGTAATATTTTCAACCGGGAGACAACTGTGAGAAACCCAGGAATTTTTTAGAATTCCAGGAATTTCTTGTTGTTTTTAGTTTTCAGTTAAATTTTTGTAGTTTTGTTTGCTAAGAACTGATACTCCAACAAAGAATTTTACTTTAGTCAGTCCGCTACTGCAGTATAATACTGCAGAAATAAACATAAAGCGGGGGGGGGGGGGGGGGGGGGACTTAAGTTACTTTTTACAGCAACAAAACAGTGCAAAATGTGTCACAGGCTTTAGGATGAAGACTATGCAATACTTCATAACAACAAACTGTTTCCAGTGGGCTTTCATTAGGTTTGTTTAAGCAGTTGCCAGCGGGCTTATGCGCATGCACAGTTGAGTCGCATATGACAAGTACCTTCTCCTGCTTCTGGCTACTTGAAGTGCAACTTTTAGCTGTATCCAAGGTAACTACACACGAACTGTATCAGCAGTAGCAACAAGCAGACAGATGCCATCCGGCCAAGCTGCCAGATTCGTGCATTCGCAGAGCAGTCTTAGTTGTAGTGGAATGAGGGGTAGTCTCCATGTGAATTGTGTTTACATTTAGTGATTTTGCTATTTATTTTTGATTTACAGCTCTCAAGTCAAATGAAAACAAAACAGATTTTAGTGGCCGGGAGCTATAAAGTGAATTAAAATACATTCACATAATTATTAGTTTCTGTTTTCTGATTTTATTTCATTTCCAGGTTTTTGGCAGCCTGGCATTAATTGCTTTGCAGAACAACGAAGTTATTTTTGCCGAATTGCTAAAAAGATTTGGCTTTAATTAATCTTTTCTGCAGAGGCAGTCGATTTATTTGAAACACTATTGTCTAGTGTCAACTGTCGGCGGAATTTCAAGTGCGCGTTGTTATCTTTTGGGACGTATGGCATTATGCCATAATAAAGAACTAAACATGAGAATATAATACTGCATCCCGAAAACCACACTGGAAAGTTTAATATCAGCTTGGGGCCTACCTGTTGATGAATCTGCACATAAGAATGCGCTCTTTAAGTCGAATTATGCAATTTAGTATGGTTTACAAAATTCTGATGCTCTTGGAGTATCCTCTGATGTCCATTCTCTGGGTCTCTCTGACAATTGCTGAAACGAATTCTAATAAGTTGTGGGAAAATATTGTGATTTGTGGTGTGAAAAGTGTTACTTTCAAAGTACATTTTATTTTACGCAGTAAGAGTTATGTTACATGTGCGAACATGCTTTGAATTTCTTAAATCACAGAGCGTTTGATTCTCATTTATAGCTTAACACTCTGAGGGCCAGCCATTTAGCAGAATTTTGGGCCCAGAAGACCAGACATTTATGTCATTACTTAAAATTTTACTGTCACATTTATGTGATGTATCGAAGTGTAAAACATGCAAAAGAGACAAATATTATAAGTGAAAGCTTAATTTTTTCTTGTAGCTGCACTATGTACATTAATTTAAACCATTAACTTTTCCTATTTGTGTGTTCGAGCTACTTAACAATGATGTTGCTATATGCTGACATCATCACATGTCCTATGCTCTGCTTCACTACATTTACATGCGACACATCTTCCGAAAGACAAAATTGTTTTTCACTGTTGTGTGTGCATGTTAAGGTCTGAAGCACATTTGCTAGACCAGTTGACTACAGCACCTGGAAAACAGCAGTAGTTTATGATTTAGTCAGCACAGTCGTTACTCGTCTTCAGTTAGACAAGGGGTAAATAGCTTCAGTCTAATATTTCTACTTATCCTTCACTGTACAAAAAGCCACTCTGTCAGTATTAGCCAAAGTTTTTAAAAACAAGAAGAAACCTGACAGCCTAAGCCCGTTTCAATACTGGCTGCATTTACATGGGAGCGAAAATTGATTGTGGAATTGGAAAACTGGCAACCAGAAGCAGATTTCCATAATCAATTTTGAAGTGTTTGCATGACTGCCCAGAAGCGGTATTGGGAGATTGGTTTACAAAATCCGGTTTTGGAAGCCCCATGTAAACAGGATGATTATCTGCTATCATTGACTGGTGAGATCACGTGACATGAGCTATGATTGGCTTACAAAAGCACACTGTGATTTCGATTTCAATGCTTTGGAAACTAAAATTCTGTTTTTGATGGAATTCGACTACACATTCGTAATACAAAAATATGCAGCGTACATGTTGCCGCAAATCAAAGATCTTTCCAAAATGCCTTTTTTTCTGGGGTTCGTTTCCTAAAGTGGCAGGAGGTTCTACGCTGGTATATAAAACCTTAACCATTCAAAGGATTGATAAGTTTTAAAATTAGGAGGGAGTATACTGTCACTGAACATGGAAGAAGTGTATTTTTGCCTGGGAGAAAGTGTGTTTTTTAACCAGGAAGCCTGGGAAAAATTTGGGGAACTTTTTTTTCCCTTGTCTTTGTGTACACCCTGACACAGCATGGTTTCAAATTTCTTATTTCTTGACAACACAGATCACAAAAAAGAAATTTTCAGTATTATTTAATTACTTTTGATTCAATGAAGGGACAATAAAATTTTATCTGCTACAAACTGTCTACATATGGAAGTCGTAGACAGTTTCGCAGATTTTCTTCACTCAAGTTGTCATGTAATCGTGACTTATTTAATCTCGTAATTGAAAAAAGCCTTTCACACACACATTTTGCTCAAAACATTTATGTCATGTTTACAACCTAATTATATAGATGTGGAAATTCTTCTTGAAGAAAACTTTGTAGAACACCTGTACAATTTTAATGAAAAAAAAAATCTTTTAAAGTTGAATTACATTGCAGAATGATCAATTTCACTTGCAAATGCACAGGGGCATTTTCAACAGGAATGACAAACAGTCCCAAAAACAGATGTGAGACAGACTGGTGGTGTCCTGAAAAGTTTTAAATCTGTCCTTGTAATTTGTCATAATTCACATTTTCTTTAACACCTGTGGGCTTTCAGTAACAATAGTGGTTTTTGTCAGAAGTAGTCTTTTCCACAATGTGATTTTCTTTTTAAATACATCCCCTTTCCCATTATATGAGAAACAAGTTCCTTCTCATCTTATATTGCGCTACTAAGGGCAGTATGCAGTCAAGTCCATTTGAAATGAGGTCTGCAACCCATTCCAGATCTTGTAATTTTGGTTCCTACTTTAACTGTTCTTTTTTCAGAACTTCAAAAATAGTGGATCTTAAATTGAAAAACCATTCCTGGCACGCTTCCTGGTGTAACCAATATCTTAAACAGTACTACATAATGTCTCCGTGATCTTTATTCAGTTTCATGAAAAGCTGTTGAAACTGAAGTCGTAATAATTTGTGTGCTTCAGAACTACTTGTACCACCAATTTCATCATGCCTGCGAATGTAGCACAAAGAGCTCCTTGATATGCATAACCATGAATCCCTTACGAATCATTTGTTAATAGTTTTATTTTGTTGCCCTTTCACCATGAGTTAAATTTTCAAATTCCTTGTTCATGTTTTATAACAGTTCTGTAGCAAATTTGTGCTGTGTGTCGATTATGGGACTGCATAGTATAGATTAAGTCTCATCATCCTTCTCTTCAGAAATGAAGTGTGATTCCCAGTTACTTTTAAAGGTTTGTGATGATGAATTACTAGACTGACTCTCTTTGTCAGTCCGTCACTGGAACTGTAAACTAATTTTATACAATGAACAAATAGTGTACAATAAATGGCACTGACTCTATGATTGGTCCGAACTGAAGCAAGTTGTGCCAAACAAATAATGCCATACAAGATATCGGAAGAAACATTGCCACATTACACTGCTAAATGAATGTACCAGGTAGTTCCAAGAGCGGCGGTGCAGAAGCTGAAACATTCAGTGGTGTGCTAAGGCACACTGAGCTCTGGACAGCTGTTAGCAGGTGAGGCAGCTAAAAATAATGAAGCTGATTGAACCCCCCCCCTCCCCCCCTCACCTCTTGGGTATCATTGACTGGTGTGGAGTACGTCTTGGTCTCAGCAGCAGATGAAGGCAGGATGCTCTGAGTGAGTTTCTTGGCCCTGTTTTGCCATGGCAAAGCACCATTTCTGGTCACTTAGATGATCAAGGTGCCTCAGCAGTGGGCTGTGGCAAGTGATAATTCCACTTACCATTGTGGCGGCACGAGTTCTTCCACCATACTGTGTCAGAACAATATTCCAGTCCTGGTAGCAGGTTTCCACAAGCACCTGTCTTAAATGCGTGGTTACGGGTTGTGCAGTCTGTGTTGGTGCAAAAATGACGTTACTTTCACCAGCAAGTAGTGGTTGCTCTTAAGACTGTATACAATATGTATGCTTTATGACAATCAGTGCTAAACCTTGTACTCCATTTTGTGCTGGACTGGACGAGAAGTGCATTAGGCAACAGTGGTATCAGGTGGCAAGAAGTTGTTTGTCTTACGTACCGTAAATTATAATTAAGATGGTAGATGACTGCTGTACTTTTGCGCACACTCTTGAGTGTCATACTTTCACCTGTAGTCTTTAGTGGAATTAATGTTGTGCTTTGATGGTAACCCCATTGTTATCTCTGGACAAATAATATTTTGCACTAGTATTCCCACTCAGTGCGATGGTCTTTTTCAGAGAACTACAACCTGTGAACTGTTGAAACGTGAAGACGTTTACTTCGCCATTGACTGTTTAAACTGACAAATTATATTTACTTTGCATAGTTTTTTCAGTCTTGTGACTTGAAGAAAGTTATGCGTTAACTGTTTTTAGAATCCTTATGTTTTCTACAATTTCCTTTAACAAGACTGAAATTTTCTTTTCCCTTACCGTGGGACATTAAACATTAATGGAAATATATCTATTTTACCCCAGCAGTATTGTGTATCATTTGGTGCGGTTTATTTATTCTTTTTCTTTATGTCTCATAAGGAACTTAATCTGCAGTAGTGTTATTTTTTTCTCATTTACTCTTCTTGAGAAACATACAAAATAAAAATGAATACTAGAAAGCAAATAGTGTGCATAGCACACGAACAATCATGGGGCACATTCATAAATGACAGAACACAACTTACACGGTAGACATCAATGCCCATTCAAAGTCATGAAAGCTTTGAACCAAGAAGGAAGAGGCATTGCACTGAAAATTGTGCCTAATGAACAATGGATAAATCATTACATGGTATTACGGGGTCCCCATAGGACTGAAAATTACACTGAAGGAATGATACGATAAATCCAATTACTATGGAGGAACTACAAGAAGCTTTGAAATGTATGGAAAACAGGAAAGCCTCCGTAATGCATGAAATAAATGCCAAAGTACTTGAACATAGAGGCGTATCATTAGCTAAACGTCTTTCAGTGTTAGTAGGTGAATCCTGGAGGATTTGCAAGATCCCAGGCCATTGATATATGGCAGAAGTAATCTCTCTCTTCCAGAAATTGAAATCCGATGACTATTAAAACTGTCATGACATCAGTCTCTTAGAAACTGGCTTACAAAGTATATTCAAAGATGTTATAACGTCAAGTTGAACAAATATATTTCTAGGACGACACAATACATGTAAGTCGCGGAGCAAGTAAACAAAGTAAGATGTGTGTACACTGTCACAGTCAAATCAGCACTCAGTCCAAGTCTAGCGGCCGCTGGCCGCCTGCCCGCTTAGGTGGCGCGGCTGCTGTACGCCTGGCAGACAGCGCCGCATGTAGAGGACGCGCGTAACTGCGTGGCAGCACTTTGAAAGATCGGCGAGTCACAACACTTTTCCTCCCTTTGAATTTTTTGCACTGGTCTTGATAGAGGTGGCCTGTAGATTGCTAACGTCCATAGGTGGTGTTTGACTGACCGTAAAGTCTCGAGGAGGAGGCTTCCCGTACGGACTGAAGTGCCCCCAATGATAATGGGTTGAGATGACTGGAGACATGGGGGTCGAATCTGCTGGGGCCCCGTGCCCCAATCTACCCGTTGTGGCAAGTCCGGTTGTTATAACAGGAGACATGGGCGATGTGTCGGCGTCCGTAGGAGGAGGCGAGTAGAGTTGCTCCGACAGATGATGGTCATCTGGTTCCTGCATGGGCACGTCTCCTGGTGGCATCAGTTCTTGTGCTGGCACCGACATGATGGTGAGAGGGCTGCGTTGTGAATAATGACAGATTCCAAGATAGGTAGAGCCGGAGGTGGTGTAGCGGCATTCGGAACAGGCGTTGCCGGCACACGAGGTCGAAGCTGATCTGAATGCCGCACTGCAACACCTGTGTCCGTCTGGATTTCATACAGGCGTCGGCCACGATGTCGTAAGATGTGGCCAGGACTCCATTTTGGCCGCTTGCCATAGCCCCGTACCCATACAAGGTCGCCGGCGGTGAACCGGCCAAGCGAAGGCATCCGCGGCCGTGAAGTGGAAGGCCGCAGAAGATGAAGTAGCGTGTGGGGCTGTCGGCCATGTAAGAGCTCAGCCGGGCTGTGGTCCCCCATGGGGGTGAAACGGTAAGAAGCCAGAAAGTGAAGAAGCGCATCATCAGCAGCAGAAGAAGTCAGGACTTCCTCATCTGAGCCTTAAATGTGCGGACCAGTCGTTCATTCTCACCGTTTGACTGTGGATGGAACGGAGGGGCCGTGAGATGCATGGTGCCATGATGGGCACAAAAATCCGCAAAATCGGAAGAGGCAGATTGCGGACCATTATCAGTAACAAGAGTAGAGGGAAGGCCTTCCAAAGAGAAAATGCGAGCTAGAGCATTGGTGGTTGACGCGATGGTAGGCGTCGTGCAACGGACAATGAAAGGAAAGTTAGAGTAGGCGTCAATAACGAGGAGCCAATAAGTACCTCAAAAAGGTCCCGCGAAGTCAGCATGAATACGCTCCCAGGGCTTCTCAGCAAAGGCCATGGTGACAAAGATGACTTCGGGGCGGCGGCCTGTGACGCAGAAGGGCCGCAAGCAGGGACCATGTGTGCGATTTCAGAGTCGTTGCCGGGCCAGTACACATGGTGGCGCGCCAGAGATTTTGTGTGAGAGACACCCCAGTGCCCTTGGTGAAGGAGGCGCAAGACTGAAGCACGCAAAGACGCAGGTACCACAAAACGCGGCGAAGCATTGTCAGTGGAAAGGAGGATAGCATCGTCCCTAGGTGTGAGGCGGTAACGCAAAACGGTGTAGTTCTGCTACGGATCAGAAGTCTTAGCGGACGGACGATCTGGCCAACCCTTCTGAATACAGAGTAAAACACGGGAGAGGGTAGGATCAGAACCCGTAGCAGCCGCCAACCGGTCCCCGGTGACGGGGAACCCGTCCACACAACCCGCTGCTCGGCTGCCACATCAGGACCCATGGGAAGGCGAGACAGTGCATCAGCATTCGCATGTTGAGCTGCTGGCCGGAAATGAATCTCATAATTGAAACGTAAAGAGCCCAACGCAGCCTTGTTGGGAAGTGACGTTGATGGATGAAACAAGGAAACAAGTGGTTTGTGGTCCGTAACAAGATGAAATTTGGATCCATAGAGAAAAACACGAAACTTATGAAGAGCATAAATAATGGCCAAAGCTTCGTCTAGTGTTGGATTTGCCAACGGAAGGGCACGTTGCCTAACTTCTTTGTCGGGTGCCGACCGGATAATAGCATCCCGTACCATGGAATCGGCGTAGGATTCTTTGTGAACGTCAGTAACAAATTGACACTTTTGACTGAGTTCAGCAGCCCAAGCGCGATAGGATTGATTTGGTTGTTTTTGACAACGATAGGAGGCAACATGAGAGGCTACCACATGTGTATGCTTTTGAAAATATATGGACAGAAGTGAGCACATTTCAGCAAAGGACAAAGGCGCAGGATCTTTCAAAGGAGCCTATTGCGACAACAACCGATACATTTGAGGTGAAATCCATGAAAGGAACAGAGACTTACATGTTTGGTCGTCCACGACATGAAATGCCAAGAAGTGCTGTCGAAGACATTTTTCGTAATCAGACCATTCTTCTGTTGTCTCGTCATAAGGAGGAAAAGGAGGTAGAGACGACGACGAGAGACGCCCCGCATTGGAAGCCGCGACGAAATCACGAATCACAGATGTGAGAAGCATTTGCTGTTCAATGAGACCTTGCAATAGTTGCTCTAAAGTAGCCTGTGGGTCAACGATGAAAAAATAAAATTCGCTACCTCGTCGCCAATTGTTATAATGTCAAGTTGAACTAATATATTTCTAGGACGACACAATACATCTAAGTCATGGATCAAGTAAACAATGTAAGACGTGTGTACACTGTCACAGTTAAATCAGCACTCAGTCCAAGTCTAGCGGCCGCTGGCTGCCTGGCCGCTTAGGTGGCGCGGCTGCTGTATGGCTGGCAGACAACGCTGCATGTAGAGGACGCGCGTATCTGCGCGGCTGCACTTTGAAAGATCAGCGAGTCACAACAAAAGATTATCAATAATTACATAAAAATATTGTAGAAGCTATCATTTCTTAGGAACAAAATGGGTTTAGATCCGGTCGTTCATGTGTGGATAATGTGTCTGGAAGGGCATTAAAATGGCCAAAACCTTTATAACAATGCCAACCCCATAGGGAAATGGAAAAAATCAAGGGAGAAGGAGATTTTTTGTTAATGGAAATGTAAACAAAGAAATTAGGATAGTTAGGATAGAGACTCAAGAATACAGCACTGTGCTTCTGTTTGCAGGTGATTTTGTTATTCTTCAAAAAAATGATGATTACCACCAGAGATCAGTATACAATCTGAACAAAATATGCAAGGAATCTTTTTCTAGTAATACAACAAAAATAATAGCATTCTTAGGAAAATATTCACTTAGATCAAAAATTGTTTTAGATATTTCAGTTGTAGGCCAAGTCCCTTGGATCTCTTATTTAGGCTGTGTTGTAAGTTTTCATTTTCAGTCTGATATTAAAAATAAGATGCACAACTTCCAACTTGTCCGTGGTACAATTAGAAGAATTCTGGACCATAAAAGTGCAAAAAGAGACCACCATGAAAATCTGTAAAATGATGGCATAGAAGCCGAATGGGAAAAGAAATATTGGAAGCCCACAGAAAAGATGAAATTATTTTATTTGTGAGTTTGGAACAGGCAATAGCCCAATCCTTGGAAGGAAGACAGTGACGATCTTACAAATCCATACATCAGCACTGGTAACTGTTTCTGAAAATATTTTAAAACTTTCCATGAATCCAGGCAAATATGCGTATCACAGTTTACTGTGTTGTTGTATTATGTTCTCAGGCTTCGTATGAGAATCATAGTAGTGAACCCAAAATTCAGGAAATATTCATTAGCTTGTGTAGCATTTCAGGCATGTATTTTACTTCAATTTCAAGCTAGTAAATCAGTATTACAATTTGTTACTGTTCAGAATTTCATTTTCCAATGCAGAGCTTGTACACAGCTCATAGTCAGAGTTGTAGATTCTTTTCAATGTGTGACATGTGTGTGAACTTTCCAGGCAGGTTAAAGCTGTGATATATGGACATGTGAACCTAGAAATGTGCTTTCATGTGCAAAGTCTTTAAAGTTTACAGATGTGGGTTCAAGAAAACAATTTTAATGTGTCTAGAAAATTTTTACATTGCATACATTGCTGGAAAAAAAATCTCTGATTTCGAACAAAATGTGATACACAGTTTTAATAAAAATGTTTTTGTGTGGTGAACACAATGAACAGGACTTCATGTGACATGAGCACTTAAAAATTAACAAAGTGATTTGACTTAAGTTATTTACAGTACATGACTGGTTTAGTCCATGGTGTAATTTTGCCTCACTACTTAAGTTGCATTACATATATATTGTACCATTCAACTTACTTTTTGATCTCAGATTATTTTTCATTGATATCAAGTAAATCAGTTATTCCTTCTTACCCATCAAGTGACTGTTTTACAGAGTATGTATTAAATACATGAAATCTGTTTTTGTTACTCTAAAGGTTATTGTGTGGGCTGCCACCCAGAAGTGAACATCTATTAACACTATATGTGATTCTCTTACAGATTCTACACTTGCTACCGAGAACGTGAAAGATAATGAAAAAAAGTATCTGAATAAATATCCTATGGAATTTGGAGGAAGACTTGGTACTTTGTTGCTGATTTTGTTACTGCCTTTATATGTCTTGAGTTTGTTTTGTTTTAATTTGGTAAGTACTACATATAAATGTAGTGAGCAGTATATTCTCTCTTACCAGAAGTCATCTTCCCTTGATCTATGTGCTGTTGTACAGCATAAGACATAAAGATAAATGCTCTGAAACCTTTGGTTACAGAAACTGAATCCTTAAAAGTCCTATTTTGCAGCTAACAGTTTGAAAAAGACATAGTTAAAGATCACACTGCTAATACTCTATGGTTATGTTAATGAATCTTAATTTCTTCTCCTACAAGGTGGCAGCTCTGCAGGACTCATCAGTTTTTTATTTTTTATTTTAATTCATAATTGAGCTATTCGTTAGCAAAATCAACTCTTTAACTGTGAACTTTGAATGCAACTTATTAAATATAATGAAAGGCTTGATGTTGAAATGTAAATTTGATAGCTGGCTGAAGAGGCTGAGCGGTTCTAGGCGCTACAGTCTGGAACCGCGCGACCGCTACGGTCGCAGGTTCGAATCCTGCTTCGGCCATGGAAATGTGTGTTGTCCTTAGGTTAGTTAGGTTTAAGTAGTTCTAAGTTCTAGGGGTCTGATGACCTCAGCAGTTAAGTCGCATAGTACTCAGAGCCATTTTGTAAATTTGTAATTATTGTTTCCTTGTTGATCAGTCAAGGAAATTTCATGAATTTCAGTTCAATGCCATACAACAAAAGTCTGCCTGCATACCATATGGAAATGCCAACTTAATATGGGGTACAAAAGTGTCTATGTCACGAGCACAAAGGTTAATTTGGTATGAGAAAACTGCCATTTGCAGTTTGAAGCGTGGAAAAAGGTTATTTGTACTTATTGGTAAAAGTGTGTCATAAATCATTTTTGGGGGGTGGGGTGGACAATAAATAGGTCACACTTGCCAACAGAAATTGTGCTATTCTCATAGAGATAATATTTGCATGGAAATGAATTGGATCCCAAATATATCACCCTCATTATTTTCCACCTCCCTCTCATTCAGGGATTTGCTGGTAGATCATATGCACTTCGTTCATCTACAGCGCCCTACAGGTGACAAATGCACCACACCATTAGTTCTGAAATGAATCAGTGTGGTTTGATTGGCTTGATAAAGACTTCTTGGTTATGAGAGTACTTGCTTGATTCTCAAGATCATTGGGCCTCAGTGATGTTGAGCCACACTTCTTGGAATACTGGATCATTTTCTCTTAGTTGTGAGTTGAAGGGTGATGGTGATGGATGATTGTGGTTTCCAGCTATTTCCACTGTGTAATGGTGTTTGTGTCACAAAGGGTCTCCATTGTCCTCAAAGTAAAATGGGGACAGCATATTGCTAGGGACTTGTACTGTTGCCAGTTTATGTTGCTTAATTACTATGTACATAATTTGCTAATGTCCAATGAGAACTTAATTTCAGATGCTAATAGTTAATTTCAGATGCTAATAGTTAATTTCCTCATAATGACAGTCAGGTGATATCTGTTTAACAGATTCCGCAGAAATTGGTCTACTGTGTAATATCATTAATGTAATCTGTGGTGAAGAGAAAGCTAAGTTTTGAGGCCTGGGGAGGACCATTACATATTATTTTACTGTTAGACCGCAAACTCAAAATCATGGTATCATATGTTTGAAGAGTCTTTTTGTACCATGCTCATAATTTGTTAATTGTGTATATAGAATATGCATCAGTATGTTTGTGATATTGTGTCATTTCAGTTGGGATAAGAGTTATCCATGGCTTATTGGAAACATGGTTACTATTTGTATGGAGTTGTCTAAAAGCTGTTAATTTTGTGGAAGGTAAAATACACAAACTCTAAATAATTTTTTTCCCCGTTTTGAAGTGAACATTCATATGTGATAACAGGCCCAAAGATTTCTTTGAAGGTGGAGGTGCCATTTGTTAAAGCATTGTTCTCATTCCTCTTTTAATTCTATGCTTTGATTATTTTCTTTTCTAATCTACAGTGGTGTGCAAAATTTAAGGAGAAAAGTAACTTTCACATGCCGTATCACTGCCAAGTAACATAGCTTGATGAAGCTTGGGCTGTACATAGAAAGAACTGACATTGGATAGTACCTAATGAGACGAACAGAAATGACAATTTTATTCAAGAGAATAATTACGCTGAAGTCAATGCGAGTTATGTACTGTGTAGAGTGTACCATTCCTCCACCAGCATGGTTGACAACTGCTGGATGGTTATTGATGCCAGTGGACATGATGCAATGCATCATCCCACTTTTGCTCAATGTTATTTAAGTTCAGGAGGAGGGAGGCCAGGCCAGTACATTTGCCACGAATATCCTCTCATTCCTAGAGCTGCTTCCACCTGCACAGTTTGATGTGATAGCTCATTGTCATCCATAAAAATGAAGTCATAGATGAATGCACCTATGAAAAGAAGTACATGGGGAAGAAGTACAGTGTCACAATGAAGTTTACTGGTGAGTATACCATGTTCAAAGATATGGAGGTCAGTACACTCGTGTAACATTTCCCTCCACCACACCATAACATCTGGACCACCACAACAATCATGCTCGACAGTGTTCCTGGGTGCATTACATGCCCTCATATGACAAGAGTTGAGAATACGTAATGCACCCAGGAAAACTGTCAAACATGATCATTTTGGTGGTCCAGGTGTTACAGTATGGGGAGACATAAGGTTCCACAAGCATACTGATGTTCAAATCTTTGAACGTGGTACACCTACAGAGCTGTGTTATTGTGACACTGTATACCTTTCCCACATGCATCTTTCCAGGCTACATTTCATCCGGACTTCCATTTTTATCAATGACAATGTGCGACCACATCGAACTGTGCAGGTGGAAGAGAGGATATTCGGTGAATGGACTGGACTGCCTGTTCCCCCCCGACTTAAATCCCATGGAGCACTTGTAGAATGTGTTTGGCATACATATTGCAGCATGTCCACATGCACCAATGACCATCCAGCAATTGTCAACTTTCCTACCACAAGAATTCCCTCCCAGCTTTGTGCCCAGCATAGGAGCATGTTGCAGAGCATGCAGTGCCATCCTGCATCTATTGGTGAAGAATGATTTGTACAGTGAAAATCTTCTTTCAGCATCGTATGATGTCTCAGATACATGTGAAACGTACCACAGCTCTTCTTTGGCAAATTCCTCTTCAATATTTGTTTCTTCACCAGAAAGGATTTTAAAAATTTGACTCAATGTTTTGTAACCAGATGTATTTTTTCCCTTAGCGCCTGATTCAGTTTCACAAACACAAGTTTTGCAACTCCAGTTGTTTCTGGCAGCATTTGTCTATCAGAAAAAGTGAATGTTCCAAGGAATTATTTTGGGCTTCCAACTGCTTAAAATATGAGGTATTTTGGAGAAACGATTATGAATGCACTGTGTCTTTTCTAGGATGCCGTTTTTAGTAAAACATTCTTGGACTGTGGCAGAACTGACTGTACCTTCCACATTTAGGAAATTCAATACACTTTTCGCTTCACTGAAGTGTTGCATTTTATAAGACACAACATGTAACCATGTTCCTCACTGAGTTAAAACTGGCCGAGGAGGTACAGCCAAATTTGCAAGGAGGTCACAAAATTTTTGAATTCTAATTGGTGACGTGACAAACACTGCCTTCACACTAGAAACTAGAAGATCCACATCATTATACTGGCTTCTGATGATTTCAGCAATACAATGTAAACTGTAAGCAAGGCACATCAGGTGAACTAATTTAGGGTAAAGAATTTTTAATCTGGTTCCCACTTTAATGATATACAGAGCAACATCACTGACAAATAACAGTACACTATCACATCATGTCATTGAAAAATCTGGCAACAGTAGGGTGATTTACTTGGTTGAGAATTTGTATATTAAGAAGTGACCTGCTCCCTGTTTTCATAGCACCAACTACAGCACTATGCATGAACTGTCCCAATGCATCTGTGGTTTCGTCAGTGTGTTTTTGTGATTTAGCATATTTTGAATATTACAAATCACTTCTTTAAAACATTGTGCTGTATAGTTTTTGCACTATGTAAATTTGTCTGATACTCTCCTATTTATGTATTTTTAGAAAAATACATGAAGTTTCACATTATTCGGTTTCCACAACTGAATGTCGGAACCCACTAATGCTAAGCCCAAGTCTTTGAAAAATATGTCACTATAACTCGATTGTTCACCAACATTGTTTTTGATCAGTTGCTGGTTTAACTTAGATTTATTCTTAACCCTCCCCTCAGGTCACCTGATATTAATTTGCTGCACAATGTCATATTTGTTCTTTCTAGATACACTCTTTTCCTGCAGAAAACATATTAAGACACTGTTGTCGTCACTGAAAATATTTCTTCCAGACGTGTTTACATATTTGCGTAAGAATGCTGATTGAAAGGTTTTTGTGAATGGCATTCCCTACTTATAACAGCAAGCAATCGTGCACACTGAAACCAATGAGTGTTGCATGAGACACTGCAGCTTGGAACTCAGGGATTCACCACATGTGCCATTCTCATCATGTCAATACAGTAACTGACTGATGAAGTGATGACTCATCTACCTAATTGCAGCATGTTTTTCTCCTTGCAGTGTTATTTCACATCATCCTAGCTGTACCTGAGAATTTCTTCTTTACATATTTGACCGAAGTTAATTTTTATAAACCGTTAAAAAAGATAATAACTGATTGATAAATGATTGCTAGGAGTCATATAAGCATTTTAAAAATCACAGTTTTCAGTGAAATATGCTCTTTTTATTAAAAATGATAAAACAAATAAGCAGAAACATTTACTTGCAAAATAAGCAGAAAAAGCCCAGACAGACATAGTTAAAACTGCTTATCTAAGTGTGTCTTATGAAGTATAGCCTTTCTGCTTATTCCTCAATGTGTGGAAAAAAATGATGTGTTTTACTTAGAAATCTGGGCTTTAGTGAGGTACACTCCATTAAGAAGTATGTCCAGCCCTTTGTAATGTCCAGACAACCATCATAAATCACAATGACTTCAGGATAATTATTGTCTTTGAATAAAAGCGTCATTCCTGTTCATCTCATTGCATGTTTCATTCTGTTACCTTCTGTGCTACGCTATAGCAGTTCTTTCTGTGGTCCAAGTTTCATCAAGCTAGTTTATTTGGTAGCGACAC